>NC_045548.1:47171032-47471032 GCF_009769535.1 Thamnophis elegans | reverse complement strand
CAGGTCAGAACACAAGCTTTAATGGGACAGAATGAGTTGTCATTATAGTTTGTAAAATCATAGACACGAAAGGGGCCTAAAGATGACCTGCTGGTTTTTTTTTTTTTAAAAAACCAGGATAGACAATCCTATAAGGCTCCATACATAACACAGACACTGTAGAGATAAAGCAAAGGAGGTATTGATATAAAGTATTTCTCAGCTATATATCAACTTTTCTATTTTCAAATACAATTCAAATCAAGGTAGTAAAACATAATTTTCTTAAAATTTAGATTTAAATTCATGTATAGGAAGGGAGTACCCAGCACTCAGGACTTTCTCACAGTGTATATTATGTTTTTATACTGGTAGTTACTATTGTGGGAGAAAGCATTTTCTTGCTGTTATCCACTGAAGAATATGGATCATCATTTCCGCACATGACAACCTACATAAACCGGCAGATCAAAATATTTATTTTACTGGTATACATCATGAACAGTCTTCTTGCCAATGTTTTATAATTGTTTGTGATCTACATTTTAAAATCAATATTATATTTTTATAGGAACCACAAAAATCTGCATATCTATAGAGCCATATATTTCATTAAATATTCAAATGGCTCTGCAATATTTAAACCAAATCCATAGGCTAATTTCATTATTGCCACAAGCAGAATATTATATTACCTGAAAAGTGCTCAATAAGATTGATTTGTGTTTTGCCTTCTGCAACACTGCTTCTACTGACCACTTGCAAGAGTCTTTGAAAACCACAAGGAAGGATTCCGTCTTTACAATGTACTGCCCAGAATTCTCAGCCTATGCCTCTGAAGCACTACAGCATATCAACAACCAAACAACTACCAGGCAAAAAGCCTTTACTGAAAATCTTTCAGAGTAGCTATTAGTGCAAATCAAAGGTTGAGTGTATTCTAATCTATTTTTTCTCTGTCACTCATCTTGAATATTCATAAATGATCTGTGCCTATTTGCTTTCAACCCTCTGATAAACTCTGAACTGCTGTAATTTAATCCCTTCTACAATTTCTTATGAAGCCCATCAATGCCATTCATAATTAATGCATTGCAGAATGGTTTCTGGATGAACTCAAGTTTTTTAGCCCTCATGGCGGATCGATGCTTCTGACCAAGTCTGTTTCATTATTGACAGCATCTGCCCACATTTACTCTTATAATTAAGTTATAGTTCAACTCTTAACTTTTCACAAGGGTTGCGAAATGGCTGTATGGTGTTCTTAATTTCAGTTGCTGTTTCATCTCGCTCAGTGGGTGCCTATTTTATTGTTAAAGGTCATACTCATTTGTCTGCTCCAACAAAAGCAGTCCTTAAAGTTGGCTGCGGTTTTGACAGACAGTGGGTCCTATAAGTGATGGCCTTAAGGACAGGCCTGGCACTGCGAGACAGTCACCACAGCAAGGGAAATAACAGATAACAAATCATGCCACTATTTTTCCTCCTGGCGTGATTGACGACATCACAGCGGGTATAACTTTTCAGTGTCTTCAGATTAAAACCCCCTCAAACAAATGAGTTCTTCAAATACTGTCCAGGGGCGTCAAAGTCAGTGGCTGGACCCAGAAGCATTTTAAAAAAAACGAAGAAGCAGAAAGGTTTTATAAGAAAGAGAAAAGAGCCAAAGCCAAAGTGCATAATTCAAGACTAGGGAGTGCAATTATTTAATTGTCATGGCTCTTTCATTTTGCGCTTGGATGGATGAAGAAGCTCTTGAATGATAAATAATGGTGTAATAATGGGAACCACATGAAGAAAACATGTTTAAAGACATTTGCCAACAAATAGCATGCAAGCTCAGGCATAGAAGGGAACAGAGTATATCTGGATTTTTCTCAAGGAAATAATAAATGTAGCCACTTTAGACTATTTTAGCAGAATGAGGGCATCCTTTTAATTGACACAATCTGCCACTGACAGCATATGTGGATAAAGAAAAAAAAAGTGAAACTTCCAGATATTCAGTTTAGAAATATGCACTGGAATTTAAGGCACAGAATAAATCCCAGCTGTTGACAGTAGCAAGATATTCCCTTGCCAGCTTAGAACGGCAGAGTATTATTGTAAGCATATCCAAAAACTACAGTATGAAGGGGAACCTTCAATTTCCTGCCTGTTATTATTAGCAAATGCTTGTCCTGTAAAGTACATAGAAGCTGTACTTTTAAATAAAAGAGTTGCACACCACTTTTCTTTATATTAGAAAGACACAGGGGAGATCTATGCTGTATATTTTATAGTACTTTGACAAATAAATATTTGGAATTGAATGCAAGATGGTATGGGAGGAGTTAAAAAATTAAGGTAGCAGCTATAACTATGCAATAAAAGACCCATCCTATTATGTATAATGTATGATACATATTAAAAAAGAGTAGGTGTTTACTCATGTGGTTATAACTATTAGCTTGACTTTTTTGGTAACTGATGCTTCTTTCAGATGTCCACATTGAAAGAATATTTAGTTGATAAAAGTTATCCTAGATTGTTGTAAGTTACATATATGTAAAGCTAGAACACGTAAATCTGCATTTCAATTTACATGAAATACTAATTGATTATTGTTGATTATTAAATTGTGGGTGGAGTTAAACTACTGAAGTTATTTAGTGTACTGTATGAGGCTATAACCTCATGAGTCAATTGTCCTTTCCTTTTTTAAAAAAGAAACAATATAGTTGCTCAAATAAATACAAGTATATCACCTGAGTGAGTACACCACCTGACATTTTATAAATATTTAAATATATCTTGCCAGCAGTTTAGACATTAATGGCTGTATGTTGTATTATTTTGAGGGGACAGCACATTTACACTGTTATACAAGCTGTGTACTCACTATTTTACATTGTAGGCAAGTGTCATTTCTTCAGTGTTGTCACATGAAAAGATATACTTAAATATTTACAAATGTGAGGGGGTGTACTCACTTCTGTGATATACTTTAATGTACACCTTCTTCCTGTTTCATATGTATTTATATTTACTGTATATGCATAAACCATAATAAAATCAAGAAGTTTCTGTAGTGGATTAAAATATGGAAATGATCCTCAGTCTAATCAGAAAGCGGTGCTAAGAATCAGTGAATGAGTAATCCTTGAACGGAATATGACAGGCAGCAGACTTGCTGAACCGATGTGCAAAGTAGAAAAGAGACCACAGGGTTGGAAATAGAGGGAGTATAGACTGAGACATAAGCAGCTGCCCTTAATGGCAAAATGAACTCCTGAGGCAGTGAATAGGTCTTAAGATAAGGCTGATATTTAACAGTATTCAGTTGCTGCCTTGCACATAAGAGTGCAGCCAACTCAGAATATGCACATGTGACATGTTAAGTGAGGACAAGGCTTGGTATTAAAGCAGAATTTGAAGAGTAAACCTATATCCCTTTTGCTTCTTATTGTAATATTGGAAGGAACTTGGTCAGAAAATGTGTGGAGTGTAATCTTTGACCTGTACAATTTCAACTTTGGACCTTTCAATTAAGTCTAAAGCACAAAGTGCTCTTGCTGGCACTTTGTATCATGATAGATAAGAAGAAAAGATTTCTGCAATACATAGTAAATGTCAGAGAAACATATTCTGGATGGACTGGAGCTCATGGAGAGGTAAAAAGAGGTTCTGGTAGATGACAAAAAAAATGCTGCCACAGAGATGGTGGAGAGCCTTGTCTTTCAGAATGGAAAATATTGGGTGATTTTCTGAGGACCCCATTATCCTATAACCTCATTCTAAAAGTGGATAAAGTTGGAGAAAAAATGAGCAGGATCAGGATTAAAAATTTGCTCAATGTATAAATATATACACCTGCAGCAAAACATTCACAGACCCAGGAATATACTTGCTCATTATTACTGGCAAAAGTTTCTCATAGTCTTATCATTCACATGTCTTTCCAGATAGACCCACCCTTAGTTTCATTTTACCTGCTCCAAATCAAACTTTGCACTGTCTTTATTAGAAGACAAAAATTCAATCCCTAACATCAAAGGACATTTCTAAACCCACCTGAGATACAACCACTGGCAGTGAGTAATAAGCAAAATGGTTCTCAGTGAATGGACTGAGTCTAGCTAATTAAAAACCTGGCAAATCTTAGTCATTGCGTGTAGCTAATTAGTTACTGAAAGGCCACATTGATCTCTGAAATAACTCAAAAGGACCATGTGCTGATAACATTACACTGATTACCAGCTTGTTTTCAAAATAAATATAAGGTTGTTAAGATGAAAGCTCTTATATGGCTTAGATTTTGGATATTTCAAAGTTTTTTTTTAATAATGTGGAGTGTACAGGACACCCCTCTATTGGTGAACTGAACCCCAATTGCTGGGGGGGGGGCATAGAGTGTTGTAATACTGACTTAGAGCTAGGCCTTTTCTGTGATCACCTGATCCTCTACTTAACATAGCAGATTAATCTCTTTATAAGCTTTTTAAAATATATCAGAACTGTTAGGTAAGCTCCCCGTTGGGAGAGCGAGTACGGTCAGCGAAGCGTTGTGAGAGTTGTGTTGGAGAACACACAAACCAGCATACAGAGACACTGCAGTGTAAATAGGCTTTTACTTTTGTGGAAATAAAGATATCAGAGTCCATCAAACAGTCTAAGTCATACACGGATAAGACAGTCAGTCATCAATGTCTTTCAGTTAAGGGATAATGCAAATAACATAGTCCAGTATCATATAATCAGTTCAGTACTCAAAGTTTGCTAGCAGTTGCAAAACTTACAACAGCTCACGGCACTTTCTACCAGCCAGCTTCCAAAAACACTCAGATCAGACCAGCCCAGCATCTAATGAACAGAGAGCTAAGAGTCATTCTGGCGCCCTCTTATTGGCCAATTGAGGAAAACAGCAACCAATCACATTTTACAGTATGATTTAAAGAAACAGGTACAACATTATTACATGATTTATATATTGCCAACCCAACTGTTAGATTATATTCCTAACATTCTCCCCTTTGGGTAGGACAATATATAAATCTTACAATCTTAAGCCGTATTTCTCGCAACAACAGTTATGCTTTATATTACCTTGGGCCTTACTAAAATGATCTGTGATGTTATCTTCAGACATACAATACTCCAGTGAAACTAATTTACTATTCACACTTTGCCTTATGTCCACATATCTTATATCAATGAGTTTTGACCTAGTTTTTACAGCAAGATTGGATGCCATCGGAATTGCTGCTTGATAGTCTTCATAAACAACTTGTATGTCAATCCTCATATCAAGTAGAAGTTGTTTATAACATACCAAATCTGTACATAATGACAGACATGAGAATTCAGCCTCCGTAGTCGATAGACTTAAATGTTTTTGTCTAATAGACCACCATCCAATTAGTACCTTTCCCAGGAATACAACAAACCCTGATGTTGATTTCCGTGTAGACACATCTGTAGCAAAACTTGCATCAGCATATGCAGTTAAACTCAGATCATCTCTAGGTTCTAAATACAATGTATAATGTATCGTTTGCTTAAGATATCTTAATATCCTCATAGCAGCTTGCCAGTGCCTTTCAATAGGTTCAACATTAAACCTGGCTAATTGATTTACACTATATGCTATGTCGGGCCTTGATCAATTACTCAGATATGATAAGCTACCAATCAATGATTGATAAATACCCTTATAAAACACAGGGCTTTTTACATCATCATGGCTAAATTCCTGACCCGTTGGAGTTTTAGCTGGTTTACACAGTTCCATCCTGAACGTTCTGAGTAGCTGGTTAATCTTCTCAGTTTGTGAGAGTTTGTATCCTGCCCTAGTTTTATCTATTTGTAAACCAAGATATTGCCTAATCTCACCGAGATGTTTTATACTTAACTTCATCCTTACCAGTGTTATAAGCCTCATAGCTTCTTGCTCAGTTTTAGTGATTAATGCTATGTCATCAGTGAGCAATAGCAACAATGAAATCACACCATTACTTTTTTTCTTAAACAAACATGGATCAGCCATGTCATCTTAGTTATCTCTCTAACTATACATTGATTCCATTCATATCCTGATTGCTTCAAGCCATACAGACTCTTTTTCAACCTCCAGCAATCAGTTTTACTATCAGTTTTAAATCCCGCAGGCTTCTGTAAATATATAGTATGTTGCAACGGTCCATGTAGATATGCTGTCTCTACATCTAAATGATTAACTATATATTCATTCTTAGCTGCCCACACTAATGCTGCATGTAACGTTGTAGCCTTTAAACTAGGCGCAAAGACCTCATCATAGTCATTGGCTGACTGAGCAAACCCTTGTGCAACTAACCTGGCTTTATGGGTTACAGTCCAATCTATACTATTTTTAAGTTTGAAAATCCATTTACAACCAATGACATGTTTACCTGGTGGTAACTTTATATTTTCATACACCTCTAACCTTTGCAATGATTTTAATACCTTTTCCATTGCATCTTTCCAAGCTTTCTGTTCCTCAGTTGGATATAGAGTTAATTCTTGGTAATTAGCAGGAACCTTATTTACCTGGCATGCTATAGACACATGATACCTGTCAAGTGGTCTGGTTACACAAGTTGAATATCTGGGTATTTCAGGACTCACCAGTGGACTCTCCTGTATAACCTGCTCTTGTTCTTCTGGTTCATCATGTACTTTTTCCTTAATTTCTTTAATTACTGGTTTTCCTACCTCATCATTAGGGACTACTTGGGTGTCGATAATTACATTATCATTTTGTTTCTAATTTATTCCACCCCACATGTTCTATAAACTTAATACTAGCGCTACAGTAAATCTTAGCTGTGCCCTTCTCCAAAAACCTAAATGATCTATGGTTAACCTCATATCCTACAAAAAACAACTGTTGAGCTCTATGTTGCCCTTTCAGTCTCACTTGTGATGGTATATGCATCCATGCTGGGGCTCCGAATGTATGAAGGTAACTCAAATCTGGTTTTCTGCCATGCTGCCTAGTGAATGGCAATTCACCGGTTGTTGTATTCACCATATTATTTAAAACATGGTTACTACACATCATAGCTTCACCCCACAGTGCTTCTGGCAAACCTGAATCAGCTATCATAGTTCGAGCCATGGCCTGTAATGTTTGCCTCCTTCGTTCTACAAACGAGTTATGTTGTGGCCTATAAGGAGCAGAACGTTTGTGCTTGATTCCAGCTGTTCTTAACATTGTTTGGAATTTATAATTGGTAAACTCCATCCCATTATCAGTAACTACAGTAATAACCTTGGCTTTCATCTTTCTTTCTGAAAACCTCAGACAATTAAAAAAATTCTGAAATGTTTCTGTTTTGTTTTTCATTAAGTAACAGAAACCGTAACGGGAATAATGATCCATGATACTCAAAACATAACAGGCACTTCCCAAACTGGGTTTCTTATCTCCTATTATATCAGCAAAAAACAACCTCCAGAAGTTCCTTTGTTTTAAAACCATTCAGTCTGTTTGCTGGAGTAACTTTGCTTTTCTCCTGATTGCAAACATTGCAGTTTAAATATTTTCCGCATGGTTTTAATTTTACTCCTTAACAGTTTGTTGCAGCATCTTGAAATTAATGTGACCCATGCATCTATGTAGTAAATGTATGCATTCATCATGGGGTTTAACATTATGATAAGCTGTGTTAGCCACCTGGCCATCCTGTATAACATACAAACCATTTTTTAAAGTAGCAGTAATCCTGTTATCCTCCTTTTCAATAATACAGATGTCTCCCCTAAAGGTTACCACATAGCCAATGTTAACCAGAGCCCTAACTGATAGTAAATTGAATTTCAGGTTAGGTACATATAACATTGATAACTGCTCATTTAGGAATGAACAACATGTGTTACCTTTACCAGACGCCTTTACTTTCCATCCATTTGCCAAAAATACATGTTCCTTGCTTGTGGTCATTTTTACAAACCTTTTTCTATCTCTAGCAACACACTGTGATGCTCCACTATCAATTATGGTTTACTGGTGCATTGCTAGACATAGCCAAAGTAGACATAGCTAAGTTGAAATTAGCATTTTTTCTAGCTTTTCCGGCATTCTGTTGTTTTGGCTTTTTACAGAACCTAGCTATAGGTCCCTTAGCCCCACAAGAAAAACATTCTCGAACAGTATAGGCAGTAGAAGGTGACTCCTCATGTTGTGGTGGTTTCTCTCTCAGTTGTTTCCTCTCCATCCTTCTTCTTGACTCTTCCAACAGTTGTGCAGTAATGTCAGTCAATTTCGGGTTAGGACTTCAAGAGAAGATACAAAAACATCATAACTCTCATCCAGTGAGGAGAGTATGATATAAACTTGATGTAGCTCAGAAAAAACTAGTTCTTTTTCATGTAGCTCCTGGTAAACCCCTTTCATAAAGGTTAAATGAGCTAACATATCTCCACCTCTCAGAAGACGTGCTCTAAAGAGTTTGTGTGTGAGATGTATGTGTGCACCTACAGTGTCACATACATAAATCCTCTTCAAATTCTCCCAACATCTTGCAACAGAATTTCATCCATGAATGTGTACTAATTGTTGGTCATTCACTGTTAGACCAATTATACACAATGCCCGTTCATTGCATCGCTGAAAATATGCTATCTTTTTGACATCATCATCGTTATCTGGATTCCAAGCTGTTACATCTGGTGGATTCTGTACAGCATCCCACAAACCTTTCCTATGCAGGAGTAGACTGCATTTCATAGACCAGGAAACATAGTTTGTTCCATCCAACTGGGTTATCATTGATAGGCTTGTTGATGGGTCGCTCGCCATCTTCCCAGCATAGTGCAATCACTAAATAAACAGCTGTCTGTATATGGTATTGCGTATCAACACCAACTCTCCTTTAGCTACATCTGGTACACTCTGGGCCCATAACCTGTGTTAGGTAAGCTCCCCGTTGGGAGAGCGAATATGTTCAGCGAAGCGTTGTGAGAGTTGTGTTGGAGAACACACAAACCAGCATACAGAGACACTGCAGTGTAAATAGGCTTTTACTTTTGTGGAAATAGAGGTATCAGAGTCCATCAAACAGTCTAAGTCATACACGGATAAGAAGTCAGTCATCAATGTCTTTCAGTTAAGCGATAATCCAAATAACATAGTCCAGTATCATATAATCAGTTCAGTACTCAAAGTTTGCTAGCAGTTGCAAAACTTACAATAGCTCACGGCACTTTATACCAGCCAGCTTCCAAAAACACTCAGATCAGATCAGCCCAGCATCTGATGAACAGAGAACCATTCACTTTTAAAGCAAGTTTAAATTGCCAGTGCTTTTAATTTTGATTTTTAATATCTCTGGTGTAATGCCAGATTTCTGTTTTTATTGTAACCCACTGGGAGACAGTTTACAATACTGGAGGAAGTAACAATTGAAATAAATATGATTTCGAATTCACTGTTTTTTTTAAAAAAAATCATTCCCAAGTTCCAAAACAAGAAAGCTTGTCTTTTTAAAATTTTTTTAGCATGCAATAAAGTATAAATAAATTTAATTGAAAATGTCTTACATTTCAATGAAAGTTACTATGGTTGGAAGAAACATCCAAGTATAAATTATGTCTTCTGAACATTGTTTTATGGAAACATTTAAAGCATTTATTAACTATTTAACTCAAAATTTAATGTAATTTTATTTATCTTTCAAAAACCTTGTTTGGACACTAGTATTCTATACAGATGCTTTCATGCAACTAATATTATAGTTAACAGAGAAAATATAAAGAATCTAGTTAGAGCATTGTAGAGTTGGGATGGTCTTATGTAAGGAAGTTGAAATCCCTAATTTATTTTTAATGAATTTGCCAATTATTTTCTCAGACCAAGTTTGAATTCAAAACTTTCCAACTACTTAGTTTCCAGTTCCCTTATATTCATTATTGTCCCTTTTTCACATTTTTTATACTTCTATAAGTCTTAAAGTATAATGCTCAGACTGAAAGTATTTAGAGAAGTGTATGAGTAGTATAGGATATAATAGAAGTATTATTTCCAGTGATTTTGATTTTTTTTCATGCTTTTTGCCTATTTGGCTTTTTGAGCAGCAATATGACAATGCTAAGTGATATGCATTTTGTGATCAACTACAGTTTTAAAATCATTTTACAAATATTATCATCAGCTGGTTTCTCCTATCCTATAACCTTGCATTAAATTCATTTTTATTCAGTGAAAAACCTTGCATTTGTCTTTATTAATCCTCTATTACTCTAAACAACTAATACTATGGTTTTGTTTAATACTATTGTACAAAATTACTATGTTTAATATTATTTATATTTTCTGGAAAGTGAACTATGTTCTTCAGTTTTGTGTTACGTGGAAATTTGATAAGTACTACCCGACTTCAAAAAAGAGATATGGTGACTCAGTGGCTAAGACTCTGATCTCTTGTCGATCAGAAAGGGTGACATTTCAGCGGTTTGAGTCCCTAGCAACGTGTAAGGGAATGAGCTCCCGTTATTTGTCCCAGCTTTGAAATGGAGATGAGCACTGTCCCCTAGAGTTGGGAACTTATGTGTGAAGGGAACCTTTACCTTTTACCCCACTTCAAGTCATTAATGAAAATGTTAAGTATTTTTTATCCAGGAATGAACTTGGGAACATGTAATGGTACATTACACAAATTGGGGTTTGGTGAACTCTTGGTGATCATATGATTTTTCAAGTCATTTATGCATCTACATAATAAATAAAGCCATCTATCCTAGGGTTGGTTAGTTTGCTAGTAATGTTGTGGATACTTTTTTACTTAGCTTTCTGAAGCTAAAATAGGCATACAGCATTCTCACAACTTACTAAGGAAGCTGTGTATTCAAGAAAGTAAATCAGATAATTCTGACAAGATTTGTTTTTGTGAAAAATGCATTGTTTCTATAAGGCTGATAAACTGTGTTATGAACTGTCTCAGAATCTTTCTAAAAATGTATATATCAAAAAAATGTATATGTAGTTTTGTGAATATTTTCCCCCTTCTTTTTGAATTCGGGAAATATATTTGCCTCCTCCAGTCATTTGGCACTTCATCTTTTCTCCAGGTTTTCTCAATGATAACATAAAGGCCAAACCATGAGTAACTCTTGTCAGTACCCTAAAATTTATCAGGCCAAGATAATTGAACTCATTCAATGTCAGTGCATATTTCCTGACTACGTTTCTATCAAATTTGAGCTGGAATCACGTTCTTCTATCAGCTGCTAAAAATTACATGGGAGAACATATACTGTCTTCTCTTTTCAGAGAAAACAAATTTGTCATTTTGACTGGTTATGAAAGGTACCTGGGGCTTGCAAAACTTTTATAAAATGACAAAAGCAGTATCTTGTTATTGTAACACAAGTTCTACCACTTTTGCACAAGTGTATACTGTCACACTACACATATCAATGAAGAACAAGTGCATCACAGTGGTACAAACATTTCCTTCTCTTGCTTTTCTCCTCTCTCCTCTTTTGTTATCATCACTAAAGAGCTGGTACATGTAATCCTCGACTTACAACCACAATTGAGCCCAAAAATTTCGGTTGCTAAATGAAACATTTGTTAAGTGAGTTTTCCTCTATTTTTACTACCTTTCTTGCCACAGTTCTTAGGTGAAGCACTGCAGTTGTTAAATTAATAACATGGTTGTTAAGTGAATTTAGTTTCCCCACTGACTTTGCTTGTTAGAACATCACAAAAGTGGATCACATGACCCTGGAACACTAAAATCTTCATAAATATGAACCAGGTGCCAAGCATCTGGATTTTGATCATGGGAATTCTGCAAAAGTCATAAGAGGTAGGACAATCAGCCATAACTCCTTTATTTCAGCAGTGTTGTAACTTCAAATGGTCACTAAATGAAATGTAAGGCAAGGACTACCTGTATATTGTTTCATTTTTTTTAAATTTTGCTCTTTTTAGTTTGTTTGCTTTTTCCTTAGTATCCCTCATCAAGCTTCATTCATTCTGATATTTAGTTTCTTAACATTGTAGTTATAAATCTCAATTGCTTGAATGTAGTCTATTTCTGATTTTCAGACTGGCGCTAAACTTTTTAGATACAGTAGTGATATTAGTTTCTTCACAGGATTTTTTAAAAATACAATTTTAATCTTATATTTCTTAGAACTCCTAATTGCTTTGGACTTCTTTCAGTGAACTTCTTGTCTTGCCGAATTTTTTCTACCTTTGTACAAAATCTGCTTTTTAAAAAACAGAGTCCATGGTATGCATTTGATTACAGTCAGCTTTCTTTTTCTTTAATTTCAAGAATTAAGAATTCCAGGATTACATAAGCACTTTCCCCCACCGTTTTGATCCGTTCTACCCTGTCTAATAAGCTTTCCCTTTCAGATACAATCAAATCAAGAATAGTTGCTCTGTTCTTGCCTTCCTCTGAAGGAGAAAACTGATAGCAACATTTTCTTGGAAGAACCTTACTTGACAGATGTTGCCTTCCTACAAGGGGAATACTGTTTCATGCCTCTCTGAAAACAGTTACAGTTTTGTTTTTGGACCAGTTTTCCCATATCTTTACATAAAATATCTGAGGAATTCTGGGAAAATGAAAAGAGCTTAAATAGAACTAGTAAACCACCCTTCTCTTGAAAATCAAGCTTATTCAGGAAATATGAAAAGTATACTCTATGATTGTGATTAGGTCCTTCATTTATATTGTGTAAATAAACCATGCCATGTTATGGTATTATTCAGTTAGATAATTTTTATGAAAGCGAAAAAGATTCAAAATACAGAAAAGGACCCATGCAGTGCTTATATATACATTGATTTCTTTCATGCCAAACAAAAAGATAAACATACAGTTTATGTGCTTTCAGAAGGCTACATGCTAGATGCATCCATTATATCAGCTACCTAGAATCAGTTTGTAGTTTCCCATCTATGGTTTATTATTTTCATATTTGTTATTTATTATCTTTTAGGTTATCCCCAACAAGTAAGTAAAAATGGAGAGGAAACCCATGGAGAAGTTGAAGGGGAAGACTTCCTTTTTCTTCTGTTCACTAAGGAACATTGCTTTCATCAACTGCAGAGGATGTACTATATTTGTTTTCTTACCTAAAGATGATAATAGCTACCCATGTTGCAACTGCAGGATGACTGACCTCCTGGAAGAAAGGAGGTCAGGCCTAGAGATGAAACAGTCTGCCCTCCAGCATATCAAGAAAGATGAAGAATTCTTGGATTAGCCACATATGGTGCTTGGAGAAGGACAACAGTACTGAGAAAGTCAAAGCAGACTGGGACCAGGCCTGTGAAAAATAGTTCTTTTTGGAATATTAGAATAAATTCCAGAACATTATTATATTATAAAATATATTGAGTTCAGAAATGTTCCACAAGATGGGAAAGCAAGCAGTAAGTCAAGTTATATGACCCATGATTTCTAATGTTTTCTACATAGCAAAAATGCCTGTAGTACAAGGAATAAAGACTTAGTATAGAAAGGCAAATATGTTTTAGTATATTGAAATGTGGTAGGGTAAAATTCATGGGCGGGTTGCAGGGAATAAAAGGGCACAATATATTCAAAAGAAATAAATTTGCAAACAAAAGAAGCAAAGGGACATTACATGTGAAGTGAATCCAGGAATTTGGGTGTTAGGGTATATTCAGAGCATTTTGTAAAAATACAAGAAGGGTAAATCTTAATCATATTGTGTGAGTACACTATAAATTGGTCCTTTAGTAGTAGATTATACAACTTTCAGGAGATGAGACATTAAAATAGTGTGGCAGTTTAATTTACCAGACTTCAGTTCAAAAACCAGTGTGGCCAAAGTTAGACGATGTTGCTAATTCCTCTGCTTTCTTGGGAGTTCTTTCATTTTTTCACAAGGTTGAATAAGAAGCAAGGAAGTTAGCTGCCCTAGATTTGATTCTAACAAAGTTGGTTGAAGAGGCAAAAGTCATGCGAACCTGGGAAGGAATGAGCATGTCACTTTAGGATTCAAGAAACTGTTGAAAGAGGAATTAAATTTTACTTTTATATTCATACTTGATGTTAGGACGCCAATTTCACTATGTTTATAAAAAAATGACATCCACAATCTTCTTGGGCAGAAGAAGCTCGGTACAACTGAGAAATTCTAAAAAATAAAATAAAATAGGAAGTACAGTTGTATGCTATCTAAGAAGAAGAGAGGGAAAAAAAGAAAAAGGAACGAAGGGAGGAGGAAGGAGGAAGAGAGGAATGATTGGCAGTGTTGCATATATACAAATTTCGTTGTATTTAAGTACAATGACAATAAAGATTATACTTATATTTAGCCTGTGAAATAGAACATGGTAAAGAGACATAATAGTCTTCAAATATATGAAGGCGTGCTACAAAAGACAAGATGGACTTCAGTGTTATTTCAAAGACAAAACAAAATTGGTTTGAATTTAGAATAAATCATATTTCAGTTAAACATCAGGATTAATTTTCTAACAATAAGAGCTATTCAGTTATAGAACAGATTGCCTTGAAAAGTGTGGATTCCCCTTTCCTGGAAATGACCATCTATTAGGGATGTTGTAGTGGTGAATTCTTAATGTTTATTTCCAAAAATATTCAAAATTGGTTTGGCTAACGTGCTTATATCTTATGATGGCAGAGTCATTTAATGCAGCCATGCATTTTTTTTATTTGTTCAGTTGCCTATGTAGATAAATTATCCTAGTTTCCGTCCTAAGGATAAATGGAAATTCAGAAAAGAGAAGAAGAGAAATGAAGCAACAATCTTGGCTAATGAGATCTTTCTCACCATGGTAAATGACAGATGAAATAGGATTGGGCTTTCAGATTGACTATAGGTCTTATTTGTAATATCTTTCTCTTTCTTTTTCCTCATTTTTAAAAGAATTATTTAAAAAGGAAGATTCCCCAAATCAAGACACAGCTACAAGACTTCTGAGCAATGTCCATCCATCAAGTAATGACATACAAGTATGAAACAGAGACTACAAAGCATTTGTATCATGATGGATCATGTCAAATATAATACTTTTAACAACAGAGGCACATTGGCAATAATTCATCAGCTTGGGAGAATTTGAGCAGCATACAGTCAAGTGAGAATGAGCTAGAATATGGAATTCATGCCAATTTAATCCAATTGCAAACTATATACATTTAAATTCAGGAATAAATTTAAATAAATTGAAATATGGTTATAAATGCTCAGTTTACAGATCAAGGTTTTCCCCCTAAACAACATGAATTTCTTTCCCTTTCTCTTAAAATCTTAGGCAATTACTTTAATTTTAATAAATGAATATGCTTACCATAAGTATTCCAAATTCTTTTTATTCTTTTTAGCAGGATGGCAAAATATGTCCTTATAAATTTGCAATTTATATATGGTAATTTCCCATAAATTACATAGATGTATTGGAAGCTAGTTAATAATTAAAAGTCTTTTACTTTTTTTCAACTCCCCAATAAGTGTTCAAGTAAATCTGACATGATGTCTAAACAATACAGGCATCACAAAAATAAATCATTTATGAAAAATATTTATTTAAAGAGCTGTAATTTACCCTGCATTTACCATATGCCACTCATCCAAGTATCAATATAAAATATTCATTAAAGAAACTCATTAAAACAAACTTCCATACAATGGGGTGACAAGCCAACAAAAAGCATCCATCATAGCAAGGCTTCAAGTTTTTATTAGAGCACCTAAGATGATCTAATATTTCAAAGGGGAAAAAAATCTAAAACATAACACAAATACAGTCATTGCAACTCCTGGATGACCAAGAGGGCACAATGGAAAAAATATAATAAAGGTATAATAAAGGGAGGGGGGTGAGATTTCTTCATTTGTTTTCATTAAGTTGAAAGAATCCATGACAGCAAAACCAAATCTATTTTATTAATGATGAATAAACCTGATGTAATAATTAATGGGAAATCTATAGCTAATCTTAGAGGAAGAAGAATAACCAAGCATGTAATGATGTTTAGGTTGGCCATAGCACAACTTTCTGCAGCTGCCTGTAGCTGCAAGTAATAAAAGCAAAGCAATCAGCTGTGAACATCAGCAGCTCCAGACTGGAGGGATGATACTAAACACTCAAACCTAGCCCCCCTTTTTTCCTAAGGGGATCAGGGTAAGATCCTCCACAGCTTTAGCTCAAACTGACAGTGGAACTTAGGATGAGCATCTGGAACTTTTTGACAAGTTTTAATATTCTCACTTTAAAGTTCCTATGCTCTGTGAAATTTCTTTGACATAAACATATACTCATGGTCACAATCTGAATCCACCAACTCTAGCATGAATATCATGGGAGCCACATCAAAACTCTGCAAAGACTCCATATATAGCTGTATTCATTAGGAGGTTCTGTTAAACATCCACTTCACATAGACTGATATTCTATTGGATGGTTGATCTGTGATTAAATGTTCTAATAAAATTAACCAGCTTTGCTATATGGAACATCTGGAGCTATGTTTAATTTTATGTCAAACATATACAGGAAACACCTGTCTAGGTGAAGTAATTTTTTAAAAATGACATTAATCCATCTGTTGTGGAAATGTATGTCACCGTTGTCACATTAAAAAAGCAGTATCAACAAACATTGAAAGCCTAAATTGCCTTGGAATGTACACTTTCTAAAATTAACAAAAAATTCATTTATCCAAATGTTAGCACGTCAGTCTCCTTTCATTCTGAATCAGATTCCTTTCTTCATTTTGGACTGAGAATGTCTTTCAAACATGGTAGGATAAAATTTCCAGATGTGAAATGAGTCTACATATTTATAAGATTAAAGCTATGGTAATTACTTACCTGTACCAAAATAACAATCTTAATGATTCATTAAGTAAATTAAGAATGGTGCATATGAAAACCAGAATCAAAGTTAGGAAGCAAGGTAACAATATGTAAATGAAATACTTTATTTCAATACATTGCAAACATTTTCAGCATTTCACCCAAACAATATGATTGTGTTAAATATCACACACAAGCACATAAAGAATGCAGAGAATTTCCATTTAACTTTGTAACAGTCTGCCTGTTTATAGCTACCCTATATATTTTAAAAATGCTTTAAGGATATTTATGAAAGAATCAAATCCATTTATTGCAATATATTATATCTTGCACAGACAGAATACCAATGGTGGGATATTCTACTTTTAAAGGAAGTAGTTTAGTTCTTCAAAACATTTCTCATTGGAAAATAAATAGTAGAAAATTATGACAGAATGTGTCATGGATAGGGTATTCCATGGAGAGAGAAAGAGAAAGAGAGAGAGAGAGAGGGAGAGGGAGGGAGGGAGGGAGGGAGGGAGGGAGGGAGAGAGAGAGGGAGGGAGGGAGGGAGAGAGAGAGAGAGAGAGATATGTGCTCTATAACATTTGTCCATGGAGGTTGGAACCAGGGGTATATGGAGGGGGAGTTAAAATCTACACGATGGCAAACAAGTTTTGTAATTGTAGCCCTGGTCCAAGTATGTGTGCAACAGTGATGGGTTTCAAAAAATTTTGGAACCTACTCTGTGGGTGTGGCCTCCTTTTGTGGGAGTGGCTTGCTGGCCATGTGACCTGGTGGGAGTGGCTTGCCGGCCATGTGTTTTTTCTCTCTCTCTCTCTCTCTCTTTCCTTCCTTTTGTCTCTCTGTCCCTTTTTTCTTTTTTTTCTTTCAACTCTCTCACTCTTTTTCTTTCTTTTTTTCTTTATTTTTTTCTTCTTTCTTTCTCTTTCTCTCTCTCTCTCTCTCTCTCTCTGTGTCAGTCTGTCTGTCTGTGTGTGTGTGTGTGTGGCAGTGGTGGGTTTCAAAATTTTTTGGAACCTCTTCTGTAGGTGTGACCTGCTTTCCGGGTCTACTGGTGGAACCTCTTCTAACTGGTTTGGTAGATTTGACGAATTGGTTCTACCGAATAGGTGCGAACTGGTAGGAACCCATCTCTGGTGTGCAATGTTGCATATACAATGAGGGTACAGTTTCAATCATAGTGCTGGGCCAATAGTTGTGCAGAATCTAGTGTCAAGAACATTTATTACAGAAACATAAGTGTGTTCTTTCCTAGCAAAGTTCTCAGTGATTTCTTGCTCTTTCACAGGAATGTCCTAAAGAATATCTTAAACTTTTGTTGAGTGGCTTAAAATATTATTTGATGCAGCTGACAGAGCAAGTCAATATAGTAACTGTAATGAATACTATGTTTACTAAAAAGAAGAGTTGTTCCCCACCCAACAATTTATTTCTAGAATGGGAAGTTCATCTTGTAGTGCTGAAAACATGACAGTGAAAGCAAATGTTCCTGTTGTTTAATCATCACTTTTTTGGTTGTGGTTGGGAAGTTGTCTGAAATTCAGCCTTTTTTCAGATAATATATGACACTTTAAAGTACTAGAGCATGATGAATGCATATGGCAAAAATAAAGTTGCAGGCTGATAGATATTGCAATAAAAATAGACTTAGATAAGTATTGGGTTTGGAAAGGACTATTTTGGACTTTCAATGTTTTAAATCTCAGAGCAAAGAAGATCTATGGCATTTGTATCATATGTTTGGACCAATCTGTCAAATTTTTAGATTCTATTAATCCCAAAATATTTCATAAAATTTCTATCTCTTTCCACTTATGGCTATAATTATGTTGCTTGTATGTTTACAATTTATATTGTTTTATTTCTTCCCTAGTGTGATTTGATTGCTTATTAATAATCTATGACTATCACTAAGTGTTGTATCTTATTATTCTTGATGAATGTATTTTATTTTTATTTATGTCCACTGAGAGCATATGTACCAAAGACAAATTCCTTGTATGTCCAATCACACTTGGCCAATAAAGAATTCTATTCTATTTTTGTCTGTTTGTTCTTTTCCCAATGTATAATTTTCCAATACATTGCTTTGGCTTTGTTAAATGCATTTTCATGTATAGTTTACATATGTACACTCTTATATGCAATTTTTTTTCTAAAGGAAGCTTTTATGCGTTAGGAAATGAGAATTAGGCAGCAAAAGTCACATGTACTATACCTCCACATGTATAATTATAACTAGTATGCTTGTCATCTTCTTCACTCATATTATTATTATTGCACATGAGTAGTTATGATAAAGAGAAAAAGATTTTGAGATTTTACCTCCCCCTCCCCTTCCTATTCAATTGTGTCCAATTGTAGGAGACTGCCTGGACAAGTTGCTGCAGTTTTTTGGCAAGGTTTTGCCAAGTTAGCTTGCTACTACTTCATTCTTCATTCATTGAGAAAAAGTGACTCCCTAAGAAGTTGCTCATATGGACACATCTCCCTATTTTATAGATGAAAACTAGGTGGGAATATTGTAATGATTCTAAAAACAAAATTATGAAGCTGTGGATCATTAAAAGGCACTCAAAATGCTTCATTGTAGGAGTAAATATCAATTCTTAAATATCAACGAACTAAGTTCTTTATGTTTTGCAGCTAGCATTTATTTTGCAGCAAAATATTCAGTCATTCAAAAGTGCTTGAAAACTAAATAAATAAAAATAGAAACGATAAAGACGGTCTAAAATCTACCAAAATACCTTGTGACTTCAAGGATACATCTTTATAGCTTTCTTGCCAACAATATCAGTGGTTTGCATGTCTGTGTATAAGATAAAAAGGGCAGACAGAGCCATATGGCTGAAGCATTCCCCTTTAATGTCTATGATCAGCAGGTACAAAGAAGGCAACATTTCAACCACAACCATGAATGCTACCTTGCCTTTTTTTTATTCTGGGCCCTCTATCTATAACAGTAATCAGCACAGAAGTAATTTGCTGCCACTGCTTCATCCAAAATGGTTTTCAACAGCTTTAAATTGTTATTTAAAACAATTGTTATTTTCATAACAATTTTGTAAAACAGAATCAGAACAAAAAACCTTAGCTGATAATATACAGAAAGTGTTCATTCCATTTTCTGGAAAATGCCAGATTTGGTCCAAAATAGCAGTTAGAATCATCTTTGGGAATTCTTCCTGGGGAAATTTGGCAGAAATTTCAAGAAAACAAAACCTTCAAAAATACCATTATATTTCTAATTAGACACTAAGATGCCCTAAATAAGTAAAATTTCAAGTTGCACTGATTTTGTTTCTTATCTAATGAAATTTCAATCACTGCATTAATAATGTTATCAATATAAATATAAAATAAATATACAAATATAATAATTTTGCAGCAGTTGCATTTCTCAAGAGGCATCTCTGCTCATTATTATGCAGACAAATCATGCAAGAATGAAGGAGGAAAGTCCTACTAACACTGTAGTTTACCTCCACAGATTCCTTGTTTGCTTATGGATCTGAAGGCTGCTCAGCTTTGCAAGGACAAGGAGAGAGTCAATCTGTGAACATCAAAGCAGTCAGGACTACAATAAATGCTGGACTTCCACAAGAGAGCAAAAGAGTTTATGGCCTCAGCACAAAATAACCTTGCTAAAGCACAGGAAAAACAGAAGGATGGTGTGATTGACAAGCTATGGCTTATACATATGAGGTGGGGCAAAGGGTCATGATCCCAATCCCACTTTGGCAGGAAGACTGTAAACAGACTAAGAGGGACCATTTGACAGCATTAGATAGGTCAACAACACCATCTTCCTCTCAAAGCTTCCAGGCAGAAAGTGGAGACACCAGCTCTACAATTCAAACATAAGCAAGTTGTACAAGGAAGTGGCAGGAAAGCTCTTCAGAATCTGCAGGAGTCAGAGCATTCACTGGCTTTGCCCAGAGAAGGCAAACATAATAATTGGCAAAAAAGGAAGGCTTTTCTCTCTGCAGGGTTACCTTTACACAGAATGGGTTGTCAGATGACAGAGGTACACAGTTCAGGCACTGATGTGTTTGCACGCAGGGCAGGACTCCGCTTAACAAGAGTCTCAGGTGAAATTTCACAAGACTGAGAAAATGGGGATATAGCTTTCCATTATAATATAATTATCTCAGCCTTCTTGCATAAAATCCTGTCTTTCAAATATAGTCCCCTTGTTTGGGGACCAAGGTAGAAATAATATAAAAAATTTCCCCTCATAAATAGTGACAGTACTCTAACAAATCATCTGAACTGGGCTGAAGTTTTAGTCATGGCTGAATTGGTATAGCCTTTTATGATAATTTTAACTAGCTATTTTTAAAAAAAAAATATTTTGGGGAAAGCTTTTAAATAACCAACATTTCTGTCACATGTTAAGTTTCCAACCTTAGGAAAAAAGTTGTGGGAGCCAGATTCTCAGGAAATTTTCAGTATGTAAGCCAATTCATAGCTCTCAATTCTAGGAAACAGCCAGGCTTTGGATCAAGGTAGTAACCAGAGGCAACCAGAGACTGCATTAACCTAGTCATGTTTAAAGAAGATACCAACTTTGGCTGAACAGACCCAATACAGTATAACTGTCATCTGGTGGACCACTGTTGCTATGAATGGATGCTTTGCACGATGTTCCTTTGCAGAAAAATAGTAATTTTGATAACACACCTTCTTCTCCTATATATCGGCATTCTTCTAGAGAGCCCCAAATCCTTCTAGAGCAGGTTGATGAATACCCTCTTCCTTCATTCCTTTCCTGAATCAGGACTTTCATTTATGAATGGATCTATTTAGGTCCAATTGAATCTGTTGGCACACACAATAGTTTGTATAATTATCCTAATCTCACTCACCCACTTCCTAGTTCCACTTCCTTCTTTGTCTAATTATGCATTTTAATACTGCTGCTATGTATTTAAAAGAAAGTCTAAGGTATTAGTTTGGCTGTTTCCCATAACAAATTATTATTTTAAAAAATCCTCAACAAAACACTCCAATTTGTTGAATTACAAATAAGCTCCTTAATTAATGTCATAACTATTATTTGTACCTTACTTCCAAATCTACTTATGCGCCAGGTTAAGCTAAACATGGACGATTTCCCTTTTAGAGGGAAAAACCCTTATCTAAGCAGCACTAAAATTCCAGTTTTTGTCTTAAAATGACTGTAGTAGCAGAAGAGGGCTATGGACTTTACCCTCTATGTTCCCCGAAGGGCTCTTGGAAGGTTATAAGATCTGTCATTCTCTTCCTAAGCATTTTTGTTGACAGAGTCCTTATCTGCTTACACAATATCTTGATTTCAGCCAATTTGGAAGGGCTCCTAAGGCTGAATCCTTTAGCCAGAGTGCAGCTAAGTACTGTAATCCTTTCCCCCAGTTTAGATTTTCTTGGATTTTCAACTATTAATGCTGCTGCTTTAACAGAACTTGCCCCCCAAAAGAATCCACAAGACAGGTTTTTCAAGATAACAACTCTACTGCTTTTTTCCTCTCTATGTAGGGCATGCAACCCTTTCTGGGTTGTTGGACTTTAGGAGAGACTACCCTCAAATATTTTAGCAGCATAGTATTGAACACTGATTGTTTTCAAACATGTGAAGATAGCAAAGTTTGTTTTTATATTCAGCTTTGCGATGATTTTATTGTAATGCTACGACTAGGTAAAAACAAATAGTGGCAAGAGTTTAGACCTTAAATCAATAAGCTGCAGAATGAATTATTCTAAAGAGAGAGATTGATAGCTTAGTAAGAGTTTGAACATGGATTTTCACTGGTGTTATTAAGGGTGACTGAGGGCTAACTATATCCTGTCTTTAATCAGGAACTTGCCTGCAGAGTCTGTGTTTTGATGAGTCCTGCATAATATAACTCCGATAACACTGTCCATGGAGTGACTTTGAAGATGATTTGGAAACTGGCCTAAGACATAGCAGCTAGAACTTTAATTTGCAGGGCATAGAAGAAATAGGCAACACTATGTTAGTTATCAATCAAGCAATTAATCAATCAATATTAAATAACTTCACCTTAAAATGCACAGTTATTTTACTCCTGGGCTGCATTAGCATTGGTTGACTATGTTATGTTCTTAGCTCTTATGCATTTTAGTCTTTTCTCTTAATGGTTGTAAATAGCTATCAACCATTAAATTTTTAAATTTTTAAAGCTTTTAAATTTTTATTGAATATTGTTCAACACCTGACTTCACTTGTTGAGCTCAGTGGCTATAAATTGATTAGCTAAATAAAATAAATAAACATAGCTATGAAACAGAACATTCGAAAAAGAGTAAATATGTTGAGGTTACTCAATGTCAAAAGAGACTACATCGTGCTGCTTCATACATTACCTGGTAATTCAAACTGAATATCCATGAGAGAAGGTCATGGGGCCGCAGACATGAATCCCACAATGTTCACAATGTCAAAAAAGTATAAGCAATTTTTCAGGAATGTGTTTTCCAGAACTAGTGGTTAGGAAACCCTCTTGAATTGTTGGAGACTTAGGATGAACCACTTTTTCAAGGCTTGTAAATGCACCTGGTGTTTGAATGGAATGATAGAAAGCACATTCTGAAACAGGGATGTTTGCAAGAGATAAAAAATATCCAAGACAATAACCACAATCATGGTGATTGAAGCCCTGATCATTTTTATGTATGTCTGAAAAGTACTGGGAGGGCCAAGGACAAAAGCTAAATTTGACTTCATTTCATTTTCAGTTAATTTTTATTTCATGCGGACAAACACTATCTCTCTTTCTCACATGCTACTTCCCATGAAGCAAGGTAATACCATAGCAATTCCATGGACCTTTTGAGAATGAAGCATTGCATCTGGTCTAAATTGCAATGCAAAGCATTGAGTACTAAAGGGGTATCCTGAAAATTGCTCCCTTGGATGACCAGGAGCTCAATCTCCAAGTAAAATGACATTGTTGGATATAAACTACTGTTTTAGGCAGCAGTTTGGTTGAGAGGGAGAAACAAATCACATTGATTATTTATTTATGTAGTGTGGTTTCACTCAATAACAATTCATTCGATTTTATTATTGTAAAGGGAAAAAGTACAAACAGCTAATCATGCAGTGGCAGGCCCCAAGAACGATAGTGTCTCAAGGATTTTTTTTCTTATGCCACCCCCTAGACAATTCCAGCATATCTGATCAGTTAAGAAAGAGCTGCTTGAATAATCCCTGGCTTCAAGTGGCTCTCAGAAGAGGAGAAAGATTTAGAGATCAAATCCAATTTTCATATAAATAGCACCATTTTTTTATGGTTTCTGTGCTGCCTAAAGTCTGAATTCAGAAAAGATAGGGAGCTTTACATAATGACTACCTCTTGTAGCTACCCTCTGCCAAATTGTCCATTTTATAATTCATATTTTTTTTTATATTAAAACAAGAATAAACTACTGTTATTGGAATTCTTTTTAAAAAAATTCAGAGAAGGAGAGAGAGGGAGAGAAGTATAATGTTTTTCTAATGTTATAAAGAACACTCCAGTGTTTAAGACAGACAAAAATCCCTTGAGTAATCAGGTCAAATGCAAATTCAAAGTAATATTATAAAATGCACTTTCTCTTTTCTTTTGTTACAGTAAGTAGAGCCAGTGCCTGGAGTTTAAATTTTCCTAGACTTAAATATAAAATAAAACTAAAGGAAAGCAATATGGCTTGAAACATCAAGGATATTCAGCAGATAAAAGATGTCAGATTGTACTGTTTTATAATATTGTACAGTGACTTCCCCAAGTTGTTGTCATAGATTCATTCTTGGGGGAATGAATGACAAAAGCTATGATGAGTGTCATGTTCACACCTTTGAAGCTTCAATACAGTATGCTTTCAGTGATCAGTCATGTGGTTGTGGCCACCATTGTGACTTTTTTGACACTTCCTTACCACTGAATCCCTGGTTCAGCCAATGTTAAAGGATAATCTACCATGCCCAAGAAATATTAGTTGCAAGCATATATTTTGGCATATGAATTTAATAAGATAATATTATTATTACTATAGCTGATCACACACACAGACAGAAGTTTAGACTGAATTTGGCATTTTTATCCACCCAATGAGTCCTTCCCAAGCACCTTGGATAGAGAGATGTTGTTGGTTGATGGTGTTAAAAGGTATGGTTGCAGGATGTAAGCAGTTCCTGGTAAGGACACCTTTTGCAATTGACTGATGGTGGTTTTGTCAATGCCAATGATGTGCAAGTGGGGCGCCAGGTATTTTGGGATTGCACCCAAGGTGCTTATCATTATTGGCACAATCTTTCCTTTCTTTTGCCACTGTGATTCTACTTTTATTTGTATGTCTTTGTATTTTGTGAATTTCTCAGTTCTTTCTTTCTATCCTGTGTCTCCAGGTATTGCCACAGACACAATCCAAACTGGCAGCATCTTCCTAGCTTCTCTACTCCTTGGGATACCTGCTAAGTGAACTTACAATATCTCAATGTACCGCCTTCTCTTTGTAGGATATTTACATTTAAATTTATGTGAATTGTCTTTAAAATCAAACTGTCCTTTCCTTCAGTTCACAAGGATGAATATTCTAGGTCTGGCAGCCAATTAGTATCAAAGATAAAATTTCTAGGTATTCCAGTACAATTGTAGCCACATATCCTTTCTCTTTAGCTAATAAACAAAATATTTAAAAAATAATAATATATAGGCAATAATATCTATTCTACAAAACACCTGACAATCTTGAAATGAAACCTACTTTCTTGACAGCCAGTACAAAAATCATGTACTTGTAACTCACTTATATCAGGAGACATTCATAGCTGCTGAACACAAAACAGAAATATAAATATAGAAGAGAGTAAATATAACTTTAGAATTAAAGCAGAACTTTACAAAGAATATTCAAAAGCTAGGAAAACAAATAGACATCTGAAGACCAATACAATTTTTTGATCTGTTTAATATATTCATTAGTAGAACACCACCATATATTTCTTGTCCAGCATTTTTTATACATTTGCTTATATTTTATTCCCATATAATAAATAAATAATAAATAAATATCCATATAATAAATAAAAAAACAAAGAAAAAATGTAACTGTATTTGCAAGCTCCTTATATGGAGAGTTGGTCCCTGCATCTTTTCATAACTTGAATAGTACTTTTATGTAAGTAGATTTTGAATCTTCTTTAAATGCAAATCACCTTGCTTTTATTCTTTGATATGTAAATTTCCCTGACGGCAGCCTTTTAACCTTATGTAAGCTCCTTCTTTTTAAATGTATTCGCAGCTCTTTGTATACAACTTCTACAGTATTTTTTTTTAACCAGTTGCATTATTGTGTGTATTTTTGCTTTCTGGCAATAAAGAGTAGAATAGTTCATTTGATGCTAGAACTCATGTTTAGATTCATCCCTGGTGGAGTTTTTTTTGACATCTATGAAGACAGAATTTCTCAAGACTGAGATATCAATGATGTCAATGGGCAACAGCCACCCAGTTTCAAAGCCAGGAAGAACAAGAAAGAAAATTCATTCAACAGTGAGATGTAGAAGAAAGAAGCACTAAAATTAAACTATAGCAGATATAAAAGGGGAAAATCATTGTCATGTTAAAAGTGATGTTTTTCTAGAAGGCCATAAAGATTCTAATTCAGCCATGTCATGTTGGTTATCGAAGACCTTTAAGCCAAGTATGAACCTAGAACCTTGTGTAGTGTCATGTACAGTGGCACCTTGGGTCCCGCATGGCTCAGACCACGAACAATTTGGGTGCTGACAGAAAAATCCACTAAATTCAGGTCACAAACACATCCTTGGGTGCCGAATAAACACAGTTGTGACAATTTCCCCTGTCACACGATTTCCCCTTCTACACCATTCTACTTGTGTGCGTGCATGCACAGTCGGTCTTGCTTCTGATCATGAACAAATTGGGTGCCAACCAATGTCCTGGAAAAGATTATGGTCTGCACCTGAGGTTCCATTGTATCAGTGAAATTCTGGAGAGATCTTGCTAGTGAGCCTGACATTCATGCCTCTCTACATAAGGATTTCTCTTCCCTCTCCCCTCTCCCCATAAAGTATTTATCTCAGTTTGAAAGGCTGATAAATTGCAGAGAAGAGTTCTGAGAGTGACATTAAGGCTTCCACAAGGAAGTTTTCAGTTCTTCAACTAATATAATATGCTGTAATATAATATGCTAAGTATGCTGTAATATGATATACTATAATATAATATATGCTGTAATATATATGCAATGCTTGCTGTGCTGTGCTGTGCTGTGATGCACTGTGTTATGCTATGTGATACGATGCCATGTGATGCTATGTGATGCTATGTTATGCTATGCTATTCTATACTCAGACAGGTTCGGCCAAACCAGCAGTGACCCAGGCCTGCCACACCTGCAAACCGGTTCTCTTGTTTTTAACTTCTGTGCATGCACAGAACATTTTTTTTTGCAGTGAGCATGCATGCACAGCATGCACATGAACGAACCAGCAGTAGTGCCTGCCAGAACCCCACCCCTGACTGTGCTGTGCTATGCTATGCTATGCTATGCTATATATTGCAGTATAATATATACATGCTCAAATAGATAACAGTCAGAGATAAACCATGCAAAAAGTAAGTTGCCTTTTAGGAAGATCCTCTCTCCCATTGCAAACAAACAAACAAAAATCTCTGTCAACTATATTTTTTCTTGTAACCTAGTTTCATTTAAAAAATATTTCCCACAATCTAACAATCCTTAATATGTATGATTCTAAATGATTTAGATCAATAATCATAATTCTCATTATCCCCTTTTGCATGAGGGATAACAGAAAGAAGTGTAGTCTATCATCATCTGTTTGATCTCCATGAACTGCAGAGCACTATAAGGGCTAGGAGTCTGTTCTGGTCATGTCAGCGCCTCTTAGGATTTAGAAGCCTGAAAAAACAGGATTCAAAAGTGTGAAGGCAACATAGATTAGAGCTAAAGTAGTGTTATAGAAATGGCTAGTGATATATTAATGTGTAAAAGCAAAAAGTTGAGAATGGGAGCATGTTTATCTTGTACTGTGCTAGGAAAAGCTGGAAGTCAATGCTCCATTTTCTTTCTCTTTCCCCTTGTACTTCACACACTCCCTTTTCTCTGTTCCCTTTTCCTCCCTTCATTTCCTATTTTCTTTTATTTTAAAAAGATTAGCACTAAACTAAATGCATTTTAGCTACATGTTATTGCTTTCTAACCCATGGATGTAGACAAGAAAGAAATTTATACATTTCAGATTACTAATAAAAAATTCACTGCCAGATAAGTGATATTTGGAGAATATGGAAATAACAAAGGATTTCCACTGAGTAATTATCTGCACCAGCATAAGTGGGCATCAACAGAGTTGTAATGCACTGATAATATATATCATGGGAATGAATTCTTGTGCAGAACATACCAATTGAAAGTTTTGTGGCAAGCCATTATAGTGTTTTGTTCAGGAAAAAAAATAGAGGACCCTAAAAACTGCTTTATTATAAGTAAAAATTAATACACTTAATCCAGGCATCAACATTTCAGTTTAGGCATAAAGTACTCTTAAACTGTGTGATATTATTTATGGCATATATGTAAAGCCAACATAACAGGCTTGTTGGGGGAAACGCAAAGTGATACATTATGCACACAGTCCTTATATACACACTGTTCAGAATTGATGATGAAGCAACTATTAGGACTTTATGGCTCCAATCTTCCTTAATCTTCAATAGTTTCATGAAAAGCTGTACTTTTGCTATAAACAAAGATATTGTAAGCAGAGAATTCCTTCTTAGTGAACACTTAAATGTTTTAAAAATGATACTGAATACATGGGGAAGTATATTGAAACCATATTCCCACCTAGTGTTTTTGAGAAGATTGATCAAAGAAACAACTAAGAGAAGGATTTCATATACAATATAGAAAAATGCACAGGCTCTCAATTTTCACAATATGATCACTTCCAAAATTGTGCCTTGTTAGAAACACTTTAAAAATACAAGCTGGCATTTTAAAGATGGCTTTATTAAGATGTGATTATACAGTCAAAATCCTTAGTTGTTATGTAAAGGTAAAGGTTCCCCTTGTACATATGTGCTAGTCATTCCTGACTCTAGGGGGCAGTGCTAATCTCCATTTCAAAGCCGAAGAGCCAGCACTGATGTTTCTGTGGTCATGTGGCTGGCATGATTAAACACTGAAGCTTTTACCTTCCCATCAAAGGTGGTCCCTATTTTTTCTACTTACGTGCTTTCGAACTGCTAGCTTGGCAGAAACTGGGACAAGTAACGGGAATTCACTCCATTATGCGGTGCAAGGGATTCGAACCGCCAACCTGCCGACCTTTCTGATCGACAAGCTCAGCGTCTTAGCCACTGAGCCACTGCGCCCCTCCTTAGCTGTTACTCATGAAGGGTTCAGATTACGTAAGGCATACAAAATTAGATCTGATCTGGGTATATATTACTTCAGTTTCCCCAGTGGGTTGTGAATCCCGATGAAGCCAATGTATCACCTAAGTGAAAAAGGCGGTATAGAAATGTGGTAAATACAATAAATAAAGCTACACTCTTTCCTCCCTTCAATTGTTTTAACCGCAAAATAGCATATATCAATTGTACAGTGTGGCTCAAATGTGACAGAATTTATACTGTAATCAGATGGCAAGATAAATGAGCACTGGAAAAGAAAGTGGACCTATTGTTAAGCTCGCTGGTTCTTTCCCAAGATATATAATCTCTTCAGCCTCCATGTCACAGAAATATCTGGTTTGAATATCATGTCCGTAAAGCTAAAAATGAATCCCCAGCTTCTAACTGAATGCCTGAGAATATTTTAAGAGATAGAAATAATAATCATAACAAATGGCTTTAAAATAGGCTGGTTTCCAACAATTACACCTTCAGCATATCTAGTTGAATGTTACAATTCCCCTCCCGCATGCTGAAAGCTAAAATAGCTCGCCCGCTGCTTCTTGTGCAGGGGTAAAATGGCCACCTCTATTCTCAGTGCATTATTCTTCCAGTGAGCTGCTCAGTTTTAAGCTAAAATGAGGAAAAGACAATGCTACTTTCAGATCCAAGCTCTTGATAAAGAGAATGACACTGTGGGAGAAAGAGTAAAATGTCTGGAAAATTAAGACTTATGGCGATGTAATGACCCAAGAAGGAAGCGCTTTCACTACAGAGAATTCCCCACAGTAATCTTAGAAATCTCATTATGGAGTGATCCTCTGTTACTTCAAGAACAGTCTCAGATACAATTCCATGTAATAACAAAAGGGGCTGTGTGTCGATTAAATCCTAACTCTTCAGCATCTCTAATTCCAAATACACAAAATGAGAAGTGTAGCATGTCACTTAACTATCCCCAGAGTTGCATTTGATCATAAGCCTTATTCTTGATATGCATCTGTATCAAAAAATAGCACACAGATGTTTATTGAATTGTTTTGTTTTTGTTTTTAATTCCCGGACGCATTGAAAATATTTTCAGGGGAAAATGCAAATACTTAAGAGTATCTGTAGTTAAGTATGTAATGTCTATGGAGATTCTTAGTCATCCAAGTCATGGTTGTCGCAAAGGTGCTTTTTACAAGAGGTTTTTCAAGTTTTTCTTTGAAGACGTTTCGCTTCTCATCCAAGAATTTTAAGCTCTGACTAGGAAATAGAAGGATTTATACTTCTTGCAGACAGCTGGTCATTTGCATTCTTTTAGTAGGTCATTAAGTCACCTGGAGGTTTATCTGTGTCATCAGGGCCACAGTGAGTGGTGCAAATTGGTGTGATCTTTCTTGGAAATGTTGAAAGGATTGTGTTGTGGATAGGAAATAGATGATGTTGTATCTCTCCCCCTCTTGACATAGTTGGCCTCTTTAAGTAGGTAATCTGAAATGAGTAGGTACAAAAATACATTATTCCTTTTAGGAAAATTAAGTATTTTAGAAAATTTTAGGAGAAAAGAAGTTTATAGCAACAAAATAACCTACACTATGAGATTAATGATTATTCATCCTTGCCAATCTTCTTCCTGTTTCTCAGTGCTTTGTAGATATCAGCCTTGAGATTAGACCCTGGTTGGTGGTTAAAATATTAATCTGTATACAGGTAGTCCTCAATTTACAAGAAGTCATTTAGTGACTGTTCAAAGCTACAATGGCACTGAAAATTTTTTAAAAATTTCACACTTACAACCATTGCAGTATCTCCATGGTCACATGATCAAAATTCAGATGCTTGGCAACTGTTTCGTATTTATGAGGGTTGCAGTGTCTCAGCGTCATATCATCACCTTTTGCAACCTTATGACAAGCAAAGTCAATGGAGAAGCAGATTCATTTAACAACCGTGTTACTAACTTAACCATTGCAATGATTCACTTAACAACTGTGGCAAGAAAAGTGGGGTAAAATTAACTTAACTACTGTCTCACTCAGCAACAGAAATTTTGGGCTCAATTGTGGTTATAAATGGAAGATTCCCTGTACAGAGTCAAAATAAAGAAATTAAAAGTAGTTTATGAATGGCATAGATCTCTAAGACAAAAGACGTATCAATGGAAGAGAAGCAGTTTTAAGGCGCTATAGGTAATGCAAAGTTTCTCAATGGAGCCAATCTGAGCTAACTTTCTAATGGCAGTCTTTCAGAATAGGATGTACAACTTTCTGCCTGAAGATCATGCTGAGTGTTTGAGTAATAGGAGAATGAATCTGCTTAATGTTATAATTGAGGTAGCCAGGGATTTTTCTTCTTCCTAAAACTTTAACCACAAAGCCTTGCTGTCTGCAAAATATAACATAGTGTTCTGTCTCCAAAGTCTCCTGAAAATTGGCCATTTTCTTATTCTCATGTATTTCCTTTTTCTATGCCAAGTACCCATAGGAATAACAGTGCAGCACACAGGATTGCTCTGAAGGGCAAGTAGAATTGAAAGAGAAGCAGAGCAGGGCTGTAACAAAGGTATGCAATGACCAGAAAAAGGTTATTCAAGTGCTCATTCAGAAATATTTCTCATTGATTTCAAGAGATTTGTAGCATCCAGAATGTTCTTTTTCCTTTCATTGCTGTATAGTTCTGAACAAAAACAAAGACCTGTATTACAGGTGGCCCTTGACTTACAACCATTCATTTAGCAACATTAAAAATAGTGACTTACAACTGTTCCTGATGCTAACTACCATCATAGTATTCTCATAGTCACATAATCAAATTTTGGGTGCTTGGCAATGTCCATGTATTTTCAGTTGCAGTGTTCTGGAAGCACATGATCACATGATTTGCAACCCTCACAGGTGTCTTATGACAAGCACAGTCAAGGGGAAGCTAGATTTGCTTAACAAACATGTGATTCAATTAACAACTGCAATGGTTTGCTTAACAAATGTGTGGTTCACTTAACAACTGCAGTGATTTGCTTAACAAACATGTGATTCACTTAATAACTTCAGTGATTTGCTTAACAAACCATGGCAAAACAGGTTGTAAATTGGGTGTGACTCACTTAAAAACTGTCTTGCTTAATAATGGAAATTGTATTCACATTTGTTGTTGCAGATCAAGGACTACCTGTAATAACATAAATTAGTACTTTTGCATACAAATCAAAATTAATATATGGTGTACCAGTTTGCCCAGAACTGTACAGTTTATATCTATGATTGATAAACAATGAGGTCAATGAATGCTAAAGGAACCTGTTTCCTCATCTTTAGGTGGATGGATTGGGTTGAGAGAAGACAGAAAAAAAAAACAATCATAGTTGTATGAGTTGATGAAACCCTCACAAAGACAGTACTGAGAAATTTAAAGAGAAAAAAAGGGAATGATAAAAGGAGGCATGGATGTGGTGGAAGCAAAAATGAGGTGCAAAATGTAAAGCACAGGTGATATTCAGCAGGCTCTGATCAGTTCTGGACAACCGGTAGTGGAAATTTTGAGTAGTTTGGAGAACCAGTAAATACCACCTTTGACTGGCCCCATCCCCATCTATTCTCTGCTTCCCAAATCCCAGCTGATCAGGAGGAAATGGGATTTTTCAGTAACCTTCCCCTAGAGTGGGGAGAGAATAGAGATTTTACCGTGACCCAACAAATGCACGCACGACAAAAGTGCGCCGACAAAACTGCGGCGTGAAAACCACGATGTCATCAACGCGCCGACAACAGCGCGCTGACAGAAGCACGATTTAAGTTAAGGTAAGGGTTAGGGTCAGGGTTAGGTTTAGGGTTAGATTTAGGTTTAGGTTTAGGTTTAGGGTTAGGGTTAGGGTTAGGGTTAGGGTTAGGTTTAGGTTTAGGGTTAGGGTTAGGTTTAGGTTTAGGGTTAGGGTTAGGGTTAGAGCGCGCTTCTGTCGGCGCTCTGTTGTCGGCACGCTTCAGCGCTCATTCGTCACCGTGGTTTAGAACTCACGGTTTTATCATCGCGGTTTCATCGGGTGCCCTTTTGTTGGTGAACCGATTTTACAGTATCCTTTCTCTGCCATTCCCATCAAATCACACCCACCAATTCATACCACGCCCATCAATTCATACCATGCCCACCAAGTCATGGTCACAGAACTGGTAGTAAAAACTTTTTTGAATCCCACTACTGATGTAAAGGTATAAAGAGGTCTAGTTTTATCTACCCATCATCTCAGAATAAATAAATTGTGAAATCTCCTCCTGATCCATCCATTCCATTCTATTTTCCTTATACAGTGCTGCTATTCTTTCTTTTTCTTTCAGCCAATCTATTCCATTCTCCCTCTAACTACACAGTCTCTCAATTTTTGTGCCAATGATTATTGTTGAACCTTGGTGAGTCATGATGAACATTTTGCCTATTTATTGGATTCTCACAAAAATCTTAAACAATTGAACACTCAAACAAGCAAAATTCCCACCCACCTCCAGAAAGTTTTCGGGATTACATCTTTTAAAGCAACTTCTTATAAAAGCATTTGTACTTATTTGAACAGACAGGGAAAAGTGAAAATTAGTATGCCTTGAAAGCCACACACCAAATTTCTTATTATCTTAAATATGATGGTATAGCCAAGCAACTCTTGCATACAAGAAACTCAGTTGAATTGAGGGAGGAGTTTTGTAAGCAGTGACTTCCATAATATTCCTTTGTTTTGCCAGCAACATTGCCAAAAGGGATGAAAAGAGAATTGTGATGTCACACTGCAAGTTCTGCCTTTTTTCAATATATGCGTATGACATCACAGAGCAAGGGAAAAAGGGCAGGGCTTCTGCCTTGGCTCTGCCACATTGTCTTCATCAGTCTGAACCGCTATGCCCTTTGTGTAGGTGCTGCTGGCTGGAAGGGCTGCTTGGGTTCATGAAAAGTACTTATGAGCTCATTTCTTCCTTTGGATCTTATTGCCATAGTATAGTTTTGGACTGGATTCATTCTAACACATAGTCTATCAGGTTTATTTAATGAGCAAAACAAGTTTGACAATTTTTGGCTTATGGAGTAAGTGAGAATAACCTTGGGAGACAGGAAAAAAGATGTTGCCTAAGGAATGGTCAAAAAGAGGCATTGTAGCCTGCAGATGCATAATGGACAAAGAAAGAAAGAAAGAAACTGCCTAACTTATCAGGTGGTAAAGGAGATGGTGAGATATTTGTATTTTGACGCTTGCAAGATTTTGATAATATAGCTTTACAATAAAGCAGAATGAGCTCATTTGGTAGTGTTTTCTGTCTGGACTAGCTAGGAAGGCTGACAATTCATGATTCTTTGCCAAGGCTCTCATTGTTATATTTGACAGTGCTAACCTTTGAAAGGTGTAATTAGAAAGCTTGCATGGAATTGGCCCATCCTGTTTCATGAAAAGGGGAACAGCTCTGTAATAGGGGAATATTTCCTCTGAAATCTTCCCATAGAACTGATGTTGCCTAACTAAGATTCCAGTATCCAACGATCACTGAGTGTCATTGAGCTGGTCACTTTCTGTCATCACAACTTACCTGACAGGATTGTTGTTGTGAGAGAATAACAAGTCTAGTATTGCACATAGTTAAACATTCACACTGCTTTTTAAAAATCTATTAAATCCTGTATTGATTACCTATATGATGACTTCTGAATGGGTAATCCTGTAGAAAGCTGTCATTCCCCTTAACTTCTCAGATGGTAAATTTTGCTAATTCAGAGTAAAATCCTCCCCTTCCAGATAGTGATAAAAAGTGTCTCACTGAGTAATAAATCATCTTTTGAGGATACAGTGCACAACTTTGGTTTGTACTATTGCTCAATCATTTATGTGAAGTTTATGATAATAGCAGTTCTACATGCATTGTATATCAAATCATTTGTACTTATGTAAAATTTATTCTTACTACTTAAGTTAACATTTTCTGGAATACAGTTTTCAAAAAGCTACTGTAAATAAGTGCTACCCACCTATTTGTACACAAACACCCAGAGACAGACATAAATATTGTGTGTACACACACACACACACACACACACACACACACACACACACACTTTGTATAATTTTATTATTTCTTTTCTCCAAATGATGCATTTAGAAATCATGAAAAAACAATATTGTTTTTTTTAAAGGATTTTTGCTGACCAGTCTAGGAATCCGTAACATTAATTTTGTAGAAAAGCAAACTGAATGTGTCTTATTGTTTCTCTTGAGTATAGATGTCCCCATCTTTAAGTTAATAATTTCACAATCAGTGAGATGGCAATTTTCACATGAAAATAAAAATAGTCTCAGCCATATGTTATTCATCATTCGCTTCCACAAAAAGAGCCCATTTATATCTACAAATCCATCCTGAAACAAATCTGATTTCTGGGCTACTCTGGAGCATATTTTGATCTTTACTGAGTAATGAAGTCTTCATTTTTGTGTCTAAAAAAATTTCATGTATAATACAAACAACATTATCTCTAAAACTGCGATACATCATCATACATGCAAAACTAAAGCCTTGTGGGTATGACAGGCTGGCAAGTTAGATGAACCACTTCAATTTTCCATCAATCAAATTATAGTTTATTGTTCAGCTGAACTACCTCAGGCAACACAAATCTAAAAACTGTCATTTTGGAAACATTACATTTTTTCCTGTCACATTATAACCCAAGCCATGGCCATAAAAAAGAATGTCATATTACTAGCTGTAATATTCCTTAATTTAGCAAGAGCTAATTCATCTCTAGTCTGTACAGCAGGCCTCAAATTTGGAACTTGGTAATAGTGAAGAGACACTGATCTTGCCCAACTCAGTAAGACCATTTAGAGCGAAGTAAATTATGGTGAGTTTTACTTGAACTATCGGATATTTCCACATTAGCACTTACCTTAGGGAAGAAAAGCTGTATGTTTTAAAATGTTCAGATTTATATATTTTCTCTGCACCAGGAGTGTATTCTACCTAATTAACATTTCAAATAGATGGCCCACTGAATCCTATGGTATGCATTTATACATGTACACTCACCTGAGCATCTTAATGGAATGGTAAGAATTGTATTTCAGCAGGAAAAAAAAGATAATTTCTATAAAGCTCAAAGAGTTAGAAACTAATCTCAGACAGATTATAAAACCGTTTGTATTCTGTCACCCATGAGGGTATCAATGTCCTTTATGACTTTATCTTATGAAATTTCTTTCAAGTTGAAAAAACAAAACAAAAACATAAAAACTGCATTTTTTACTCTCTCAGTGTCGGTTAAATTTAGATTTTTAAGGTTTTGTTGATCACCTTAAGAAAGTGTCCTCTTGATAGCATTTGGAGCAGCACTCATAATTTTCACTGCATCTCTTTCAACTACTCACCTTAGTTTATATGGAAAAGAAACTGGTTTTGCTTCGTCCACCCAACAATATTTCAGTGGAATTCTGATGAGTGGGCCATCAGGTATTTGCACTGCACCATAGATGAGAGAGGAATGTGGAACTGTTGCAGTTGTTATGGATCTCACTAAATAATCATATCACTGCCATTCAGTTAAATCCCAAAGGGAAACATCTGCTACCCCAATGATAGAAACATGGACATAGTTGTGCAATTCTTTCTTTCTTTCTTTCTTTCTTTCTTTCTTTCTTTCCTTCCTTCCTTCCTTCTTTCTTTCTTTCTTGTTTTCTTTCTTTCTCCCTTTTCAGTGTTCAGTCTTCTTGTCGAGCCTTAAATAGCTAGATCCTTACAGGACAGAGTATTAGTTATTGAATCCAGATGGAAGTACTGTTTCCTTGACTCAAACTCAAATGTGCATGCTTAAGAGTCAAGTAGATTGCAAACAATAATCTTATTTCTGAAGAGATAAAATTATAATTTAGTTATACAACCATGCAATACAATTAAATTAAACAGTGATAAGTAAACAGCAATATTTGTATGAATTCAGTAAAACCTTACAAATCACATACAGATGTTTGAATAAATATAAATAATGTTTATGGCAATGCAAAAAGTATACAAGATAACATTTCTAGCATAACAATGTTCTTGGTTTCTATATTGTGCTATAAATTCATCTGCATAAGAGGATTTTGGCGTTGTATAGTTTTTTCTAAAACATTTGAAAACTCAGCAGCTTTCATAGTTGTTCTAAAAAAAGATTAATAGATAGTTTTCATTACCACCAATGACCAAGATGTTAAAAAAGAGAAAGAAATCTAATTCTAAAATTTCAAATCTGAATAGAAAACTTGGCTCTTCTACCCAAATCATAAATGAAAATCTAACTGTGATATTTTAAGTTTGTAAAGATATCAAATCGAACTATAATAAAGCTTATTTTGTTGAAAAAATAAAGTATTTTTCTCAAACTCCACCCTCCCACTATTAATGCTTTCTGTTTTTGATATTTGTTTTCCTTTCTTGAAAGGATTCATTTCTCTTTGAGCTTCAAGTGGTCCCATAAGCTGATCTAAGTGCACACATGAACAGTTAGATCAAAAACAGCCTTGAGCACAGTACATATCAATCACTCAGTCATTCATTCAGAGATGGAGGTAAGAGAGGAAGAGAGAGTGCCATGTGACCAATATCAGGGGGGGAAAAACACAACTGCCTACAATTTCTTATTGTAATTTAGTGTACAATTGCTTCTTTTCAGATGGTTTGTGACTTGACATACCAACTTAGTTGAATAGCTATGGTAATTCCCAGCCCATCCCTTAGGATAAAGCAAAGAATTTCATCATAAAGATATTTTAAGCATATGTTCACAAATATAAATATATAAAGCCAATTGTCTCTTTTTCTCAAGTCATCCAGGAACTAGGAAGATGTATTATAGGCTCATTATTCTTTAAATAGACAGGCTTCACAAAGTTGATATGGTACTGCTAACCCCAAGAGCCACGTGCTGTGCAGCAGAGACAAAGCTCTGGCTAATGTTCAGATCTACAGTTTGTATCACCCTCACAGCAAGTTTTTAGATGCAGCGGTTTTGATTCCCAGGTATCGAGGGAACTTCTCTTGCTAGGTCACGGATATTTTAAAAACAATTAAAGATGAAAAATATTGATCTGAAGAATGATTCCACATTTAATTAGGTCACTATATATGAAGGGAATAGCATTCTAATATTGCACACGGGTCAGGACACTAAAGAAAAATAGCATGCTTTCCATTAGAGCTTAATGGAAAACCAGCTTAGTAAGATCCATTGACCAAAGAGAGAGAATTTATGAATTTAGCCTGTAGGAAAGAATAATAGCCACCTGCTTCTGCCATGTGAAAAATAAAATCTGCTGTGTCAATTGTAGCAAGTAAGGTTACCGCAGAAAAATACGAACCCAGTCTTTTCTGAATAAATGCCTTGTGTAAGACTACTTTGTTTTTGATTCATCAAACTCATTTTCCTCTTTTACCTTTCCTCCCTACTTTCCATTACTAATTGCAATGGCCTACTAATATGGAAGGCGGCTCAGTGGCTCAGTGGCTAAGGCGCTGAGCTTGTTGATCAGAAAGGTCAGCAGTCTGGTGGTTCGAATCCCTAGTGCCACATAACAGAGTGAGCTCCCGTTACTTGTCCCAGCTTCTGCCAACCTAGCAGTTCGAAATCATGTAAAAATGCATGTAGAAAAAATAGGAACCACTTTGGTGGGAAGGTAACAGTGTTCTGTGTGCCTTGGCATTTAGTCATGCCGGCCACATGACCACGGAGATGTCTTCGGACTGGGCTGGTTCTTCGGCTTTAAAAAGGAGATGAGCACCGTCCCCTAGAGTCGGGAATGACTAGCACATGTGCAAGGGGAACCTTTACCTTTGCTAATATGAAGCACCTATCCTGGCATACTGGAAAAACTGTCAGTTTCTAATAGTATTCTTATTTACAAGAATGCTTTAGAGTGCCTCACATTATCCATTTATTTAAAGGGCAAAAGGAAATAAGAGCAAATTATGTTGGAACATATAAAGGCGACAGCTAATTGGTTGGTATTTAGTTCTCAACCAGAGTTTAGGAATGGTCTAGGTTTCCAGAACTGTGTAGATTGAAATTTAAATATTGTAATGGAAAGCAGAACATATCTCAAACATATCTGTTATATTTGGCAAAAATAACTAGACAAAAATATAAATATTCAGATTTTAAAGTGGTCATTTATTCATTACAGATAATGTTGTTTAAAGACCAACAAAAGGAAAAATAGAAACAATTCCAGCATCAGCATTTATATAAAATAGCATTTCCAAGTGTCTTAAAACCAGCAGAACCCTCTCCCTCGACAAGTGATGTGGACAATTGCTACTGTACGCATAATATACATACATAGAGACTATATGGAGAAGACTTAACAATTGTAGATACACACCTGGTCCTGCAAAAGATGTAGAGAATAAAAAGTAACTGTAATTGCTAGCTATCTTTCTCATTGTTTGTGTGTATATGTATGTATGACAATATTGACTCTTGGTGATTCCCTGTACCAGTCCTTGCAAAGTATTTATTTATTCCAATTTCTATGGTTGACCACCTCAGCCATGTTTATGAGCAGCATACAATAAGACTAGGAAACAATACATTAAAAAATTATTATTATTAAAAAAAACAAAAAATAAGGCTAAGAGATAATTATGGATGTTAAAAACAATGAAGCCTTCTTGGTTTCTCACTAGTCCTCAGGTTCCTAGGCCTGATAGCATAAGCAGGTTTTGAGGGACTTTGGAAAATCAACAGGGAGGCAGGGATGCATCATTTTGGGATGCAGGATATTCCATAAAACATATACCAACAGTAGACAAGGTACACCTTTTGGAACCTTCCAAATGTATCTCCCTGATCGACATAGCATGCCTTTTCTGCTGAATCTGATGGGACTGGCCTGATATAATTGACAAGAGACAAGAAAACAAATTTACTTTTCTCAACTAAATGAGAACTGATAAGAAAACAGAAGACACATTTTCTGCATAGTGTTAATGGATGCCTCTTACAATCCCATATGTAATTATTTCACAAGAAGTCACTGAATAACACAGTTCTAAGTGTGCTGGATAACTCTTGAAGTCTTAGGTACTGAAGACATTTAGTCTTTCCTTGTAGATCTGAATGTAAAGTGAAATATTAAATGTTGTTCTATTCATACGAAAAACTTTGCATCTCATATTTTGACAACTAGGCTGCTATTCCATTAAGAGTCTCTCTTTCTCACTCCACCAAGCTGTTTTCTTAATTTAAAGAAAAATGGAGGCTAATTAGTGTCAGCATCAGGATAGAAACTAGGAGTTGTAGTCCCACCTCAAGCACACACACACACACAAAAACCAGCTGGGTGACCTTGGGCCAATCTCCTCAGCCCTAGGAAGAAGACAATGACAAGCCAATTCCAGGTCCAATTCCAATGCTGGTTTTGACCATTAAAACCCTTCATGGCATGACGCCTGATATTTGAGGGTCTCTTAACCAACTACATGTAGTTTTTTTAAATCAGCTTTTTCTTCTATTTTATTCAGGCATTCACTGTGCATTGCCTCATCTTTCAGTTAACAAACTGGTTTACTACTGTTTGTTTTTTGTAATCAGCTTTCACCTTTGTTGTTTTCAAGTGCTTTCCTTGATTGCCTTGGCAAGGGTTCAAGGTTTATTGTTATTATGGCTCATTGCATTAAGATGTGTCACAGTCAGTCAGATGTTTAGACTGGGTTTGGCATTTTTATCCACCTATTAAGTCCTTCTCAAGGAACTCAGATAGGCAGATGTGGATGTTTGGTGGTGTTATAGGTATCATTGTAAGATGTAAGCTATTCGGAGTAAAGTTGCCATTTGCTTTATTATGGTTATTATTGTTATTCTTATTATGCGGCTAACTACCTCCATCCTTTTATCTAAATATTACCTTTTCAGAATAGTAAGAAAATGCCTCTTCCCCCCCCCCTTAGTTATATGATTTAAAGAGATATAAGAGAAATATTTGTTTTGTGTGTGGGGTAATATCTGGAAATAAGAAGAATTGCGATTCTTTCAAGCTAGTCTAGTTTTGTTTGCCTGTAGGGACTGCCACAAGGAAAATGTATAAAAAAATGAAAATTAGAATGATTTGGATTCCAAAGTATATGGCATTCCTGAGATGATTGAAATTGTGTATTTCAAACATTCTGTGTTGTTTTATTTATGTTTTATCATTTGGAAACTTGGATGAAATAATATTAATGATAGAAGATATTCTGTATTGAATTGACTATCTATGTTTACTGTATTTTAGATCCTACACATTTGTTATTTACAGCAAATATATGTTAATGTTTTTTTTTTTAAAAAAACTTTGATTCTGAAAAATTTCCAGTGGGTATTTGTATTGTTTATTAAATTTCATCATTTAACACTTTCTGATCTGGTATTGTTAAGTTTTGTGCCACTGGTTTTATCTTTCCCATCTCTATAATATTTAAAATAAAGACTATGTCCTTTGTAACCATAAGAGAGCAAGTTTCTTTCCCTGAGGTCAAGACAGCATTACAGTCGCAAAAGGGAGATTAGTAACAGAAGACTCCATCACTTCCTACTATCTTCGAACACCAGGGCTTTGAAATCTGACAAGGCCAGACAGAACATTGCAGGTCTAGGCAAGTGTTGAGGTCTAAAGGATCATTGGTGATCTCTGCCATTGCCTCACTCCCACACACTACTAAACAGACCAGCCTGAAGTAGAAGAGAAGGATCAGAGAATCAAAGAGGAGATAGACAGAAAGTCAGGCAGACAGAGGGAAAAAGAGAAATAATTGATACAGAGACATAAATATCTTTATGATTTTATTGCTGCCTAATTGGACATAACTGGTAGGAAATTAGAAATGTTAAATAATTACATGATCATAGAAGACCATAAGGGCTTTGAAATTTCCTACCAATATGCACATTATGGTGCATATGTATATACATTATCTTGTTATTATTTCCAGAATTGTAGTCAATAAAAGTAAAAATGTTAACAAAACCTCTTATCATTTTGAAATAGTTGCTGATTGTTTGCCTGGAGTGTATCCCAAGATTCTGAAGTAATATATGATTCCAGACATCTTGCTTCCAATTCCCGTTGAGCCCACAAGGAAACAAATTATTGGAGAGTCTAGTTGAATTCAGTATCAATGAACCAGATTAGATCAGAAAGATCTGCAGTGGCAATTCCCAGAGCAAGCTTACTGCAATTGTGAACACATAGATTACAATGACCACCAGAACTTCATAAATGTTCCAGTTGAAAATGGAATTAAAGAAGACAGCGTAGATCTTATAAGCATAAATGTTTGTTTGTTTTAGTAAGTGGGAGTTGGGCAATGGTAAGACAGTCTGTTGACAGTCTTGAAACAAGTTCTGTATTGTATATGCCCAGTTAGCATGTGCTGCTGTTTGGTTTGGTTTGGTTTATTGGATTTATATGCCACCCTTCTCCCAAGGACTCAGGGCAGCGTACAACATTAAAAAAAACACATATTACAAAAGTTTAAAAAAAATAGATAGAATATCCAAAAACAAACCCAATTAAGATTAACAATAACATTTTTTTTAAAAAAATGATTAAAATTAACAATAATTAATAATTTATTTTGTTTTGTTCAGGCCAGGCTGGCTTGCTGGAAAAGCCAACTTTTTAGGGTACGTCAGAAAGACCGGAGGTCAGGGATTATACAAAGCTCTGGGGGCAGCTCATTCCAGAGGGAAGACACTCCCACAGAGAAGGCTCTCGCCCTGTGGGTCGCTAGCTGACACTGTCTGGCCGATGGCACCCTGAGGAGTCCAACTCTGTGGGATCGCACTGGACAGTGGGAACTACCGGTGGCAGTAGGTGGTCTCGCAGGTATCCTGGGCCTAATTAGTACCTTGAATCGCACCGGGAAGACAACCGGCAACCAATGCAAGCTGCCTAAAAGGGGTGCAACATGGGAGCACCTAGGTGCCCCCATGATAACCCATGCAGCCACATTCTGGACCAGTTGAAGCATCCGGGTGCTCTTCAAGGGCAGTCCTATGTAGAGAGCGTTACAGTAGTCCAGGTGACAAAAGACGAGGGCATGACTGTGCACAGAGCATCCCGATCCAGGAAGGGGCACAACTGACATACCAGGCGAACCTGGTAAAAGGCCTCTCTGGTTATGGCCATCAGGTGTTCTTCTAAACTAAGCCACATATCCAGGAGGACTCTCAGATTGCGGGCCCTCTCTGAGGGGGCTAAAATTTCTCCCCCTATCATCAAAGATGGAACAAGATGCACAAATCGGGATGACGGAAACCACAGCCATTCAGTCTTGGAGGGATTGAGCTTGAACCTGTTCCTTTCCATCCAGATCCGCACAGCATCCAGGCATCGGGACATCACATCGGAGGCATCATTTGGGTGGTTTGGGGTAGAGATGAAAAGTTGGGTATCATCAGCATATTGATGATACCGTACCCCAAAACCACGGATGATCTCACCCAGTTGTTTCATATATATGTTGAACAGGAGGGGTGAGAGAACCGACCCCTGGGGCATCCCACAAGTGACACGCCTCAGGGTCGATCCCTGCCCTCCAGGCAACACAAACTGTGACCGATCTGACAGGTAGGAGGAGAGCCACCATAAAACTGTGCCCTCAACTCCCAACCCCCCAAGTCGCAGTAGGATACCATGGTCAATGGTATCGAAAGCCGCCGAGAGGTCTAAGAGGACCAGGACAGAGGAGCAGCCCCTGTCATGGGCCTGCAAGAGATCATTGACCAACGCGACCAATGCCGTCTTTGTGCTGTATCCGGGCCTGAAACCCGACTGAAATGGATCCAGGTATGTTGAAGCCGAGTCATTTCTGTGGAAGAAATCACAAGTTTGAATGGTGAAATGTATGCTGTAGTGTTATGATGAAAATCCACCCATACATACTTGCATTTGGGTAGTGGGGGCAAGTATTCTTTAAAAATGGATTTTACTATTCAGTGATTTTTTAAAAACTTTTGTAAGACACCTAGAGTCACCTATTTGTAAGTTGGGCAATTATATAAATTTGTTACATAAACATACAAGCAAATAAGTAAATGTGATGCTAAGACACATATGAAAGTCAGAACTTGCAACATGCTATTACAAAATTAGCTTCATAATTTTGATAGGTAGATAGGAAAAGACTTGTATGTCTCACCTGGTCAATAAATTCAGAAAATGCCCACTTAAATATAAAACAGTTTAAGCTGCAAGTTTTTTTCCTTTGCTTTTCTGAGCTGAAATCCTGGCATGGATCCTTGGCCTGTTGAATCAACAATATCTTTATATATAATACGTATATCACATTGCCTATTACAGAACTCAAAATTTCTTTATTCTTTCCATAATTTAAATAAATAGTAAAGTCTATTTATAATTTGAAACTGCTAATTAGAAAACACCAGAAAATTTATTAATAGCACTTATCACTAGCACTTAGACTTATATACCTCTTCACAGTGCTTTACAGTCCTCTCTAAGCTGTTTACAGAATCAGCATATTTCTCCCAATAATCTGGGTTCTTATTTTACCAACCTTGGAAGGATGGAAGGCTGAGTCAACCTTGAGCCAGTGAGATTTGAACTTCTGAACTGCAGCCAGCAGTCAGCTGAAGTAGCCTGCAGTACTGCACTCTAACCACATTTGTATTAAATTCAAATTCCCTTTGACTCTGTGGTCTATTATATTTGTCCAAATTAGTTAAAATATTGGATTCAAAAATGAGATTCCTTGGAAGGAATTTACTATTCTTTAAATCAAATCACCTCTTTGAACTTTGTATAGCTACAGTAACAGAGACACATTTACATTTTATCATAAATTTAGGTCTTTAGCTTCACAGGAATACGACAGTATGTTGTGCTAACCTTTGTATTTAATTACTTAGTTATGCTTAAAGATATACAAGATAAGATATACAAGATAAGAAGAATGTCTGAAGGAGAAATATAGCTGTGTTCTTACTACTTCGTATGAGGAGCTCCAAAGAACTCCTTGAACTTTCCTTCCAGATATGTAAAAATGTGGGGCTAATTGACAAGAACACATCAAAGGGATTTAGACTAGTGAACACACCTGTGTTCATTCACATAACTCTATTCATGTACTTCATAAACATAGTTGGAGTGTCCTAAGAATCTCATACATGGGCTGCTGTGCAATCATGGAAAAATACATATTTGGTTTGAAATTTATTTAAGGAATTGCAGACAGAGGCTACATTTATGCCTTGCACACTCTGAACAACTTTTTTTTGTCTTTGAATATGGAATATCATGCATTCCCACTGTTTATGTAGTATGCAATTTACTTCAGATATATTAACTAGTTTTTCAAAGAATCTGCAAGAATGCAATCATACCAATCTGATTAGTTAGAGTACATAAAATATGTAGTTCAGTTATGTTAATGCAAGCCTGAAATCCATCAGGAAACCATGTGGTTATGCTCAGGCTGACACCAAAGGCAACATGGGCAGGTCCTAGAAAGTATAGCCATATAAAAACACATGTCAAGAAATAAAGAATGATATCAAAAGATATCAAAGGGATGTCTAATGTTCAAAAGATCTGTCCCACTTCAAAATACTATGACATAGTGCTCAGACTAGACAGATAGGAGAATGAAGAAAAGTGTATCAAAGAGCAGTATTCTGTCACCATGGCCCTTTGCATAGCCACATGGGCTCAAAACATTTCCACTTTGTTTGGAAGGATCTATCAAGCAGGGACAAAGTACAGTTTGAATGCTTCTGCTACATTTTTCTACTGAAACAGACCTGAAAAATCTGTATTTCTATACAGTAGCAGACTCGATAATGTTCAGGAGACCATGACATTTATCAGTCTCCATTTACTTTTGATTGTTCATTTGTTTATTTCCTAACTTTATTATTTTTACAAATAACTCAAGGTGGCAAACATATCCAACATATCCTTCTCCTCCTATTTTCCCCACAACAAACACCCTGTGAGTTGAGTAGGGCTAAGAGAATGACTGGCCCCAAGGTCCCCAGCTGACTTTCATGGCTAAGTAGGACTAGTATTCATGCTCTCCTGCTCTCTAGCCTAATGCCTTAAGTACTAGACCAAAGCAGCATTGTTACATTTAATCACTTAGGTATGGAGAGCACTGAAATGTGAGTGTCATTTACAATAATACTACAACACTTGATATAAAGTCTAGGTCCATTTTCTTTGTTAAGCATCAAAATACAATAATTTTTTGGAGTGAATCTTGAAATGATCATTCAGTGATTATTCCATTCCACTATTTATATATTAATTTTGATTGTTCTGTGACTAGATTTAAAGACTATTTAATAAGCAAATAAACAATAACAATGACACAATAATTTAAAGATATGTCCATAACACAGAATAATAATAATAAAACAACATTTTAAAAACCACTATGATGAAATATTAAGATTTTGGGGCTCCATAGAGGGTGATTCTTAAAATTATATGGATAAGAAATTTGTTGCAATATTTTTCTTTCTGAATCTTGTGAGATGAGTGACAAGTGGTAACTTGGAAAGCTTCCTTGATTTGAATTTAGGTTGGTCCAGTCCTAGGCAATATACTATTACCAGCGCTAAGCATTTGTTTTTACAATTTTTCATGTATAGTGGATTTTGCCGATAATATAGTTTTGGAAAGGCTCTCCATTTTATCTTTTGCTTTTTTAAAAAAGTATTTTATATAAAAATTCATAGCCTCATATTTCCTTTCTGTCTGAAGTAAGGTTGTATAGACATCTAGAGATTGTGATGGAAATCTGAGCTATAAAATCTTTGGAACTGATTCTTATTCATGGTATATTTCCAGGAACAATTCAAGGTTAATTTATTTAAAATGACATTTGAAGTCTTCTAAGTTGATAGTTTGGGTCAATTTGTTGTGATTTTACTGCTATAAGCTCGGATATATGATTGCATTTCTGTTTCAGATCATGTCTGAAATATTTCTGTTGTTTGGTAATTTCTTGAAAGACTTTGGGATAAGATTCCAGCATATAAATAAATGGATGAATTAATAAATGGAGACTAGTTATAGTGTAGATTCCTTGATTTCCTAATTCATCTAACAAAGGCATGAAAAAAAGGATTTCATCATTTGAAAATGTTGTACGAGGCATTTGGGAAATGTCCAAAGCTTATTACATGCAGAGAAATGCTGTAGCCTGGTGTTCTTCCTTGATATTTTGGATTCTCTCTTCAGAGAATTTTCTGATGTTAGAAGAAGACACTTGCATTCTCCTCTAGCTAACTGTCAAAATAATATAGTGCAGTGCTTCTTAAAGTTCAGTCCTAGGACCCTGGAGATCCCATGAGACCTTCTCAGAAATCAAAATTATTTGCCAGCCTATGCTGAAAAATAATACAATATTAAAATCCCATTGAACTGTGTGAAGTGGTACCTGCAGTGAATGTGTCAATTTTAATTTTAATATGGTAAATATCAACAAATATAACTCATATAAATAAATGCATATGAATATAGCCAAAACTTTTGTTGAAGTCATCCATGATTTTAAAAGTGAGAAAGGAGGAAAAAAGAACATTTAAGAAATGCTGGTACAGAGAACCAGGATAACTATGCATTTAGTTTTTATGTTCAAATCACAGGAAGCAACTGAAGAAAACAAAAATAAAAGCAACATAACTAAATGAATTATCTTCTCTGTCTGAATAATTTGTTTTGGTAACACTAAACTACTATCCCATATGTTGGTACAGTCAAAATATTTTGTTACAATGAACACCTGTTGAACATTTAGTACTTTTTAATCCAACTTTATGCAGACTGATGGTATTATGCATGAATGTAAATTTTAATTGTAAAAATTATTGTTTACCTAATCATTTCAGGTTTTTGCTATTTTTCATTCAAAGGCTAATATCACTTTTGTATCTATGTATTTATGTTATGCGGCAATAAATGTTGAAAATGCCAAACAAAAGAACATTTTACCATATGTGGTGGTGATGCAGAGTTCAAAAGTCTAACACCAAAGAAATAGACATAAAATTCTCAAAATAAAATTAGAATTAAAACCACATATTTCTATTAGTTATTAGTTTATTAGATAATATAGATAAAAAGCATCTCAATTTTAATATACATGCTGATAGCAGCAAGAATCATTTTTGAAAAAAATATTTGAATATTTGAAAAAAAAAACCTTGCTGAAATGCAAGTTTGGGAGGCTAAAATTAGAGAATACGTGGCAATGGAAAAATTCACTGTATCTCAGGAGAAGTATAATTAAATTCAAGTAAAAATGTTTTCCCTACATACAATACAGAGCACGTCTAGCTAAGACACTCCAAGCTATTTTTTTTTAAAGAAAAATGAATTGTTTAACATAATTAATTAATATGAGCAATGATCTCAGGTAGCCAAAGCACAGTATGAAAATATTCCAGTAGCAATTAGTAGTTGGGAGAAAAAAAAGAAAGGGACTGGGGTAACTAGAACACTTTTACCTGTAATTTTTATTTGTTTTTCCATTTAATTTTTAATTGTTTATAATTACCACATTTCTACCTTCATTCTAGTAAATTCATTTTATGCATGTCAATTCATTGCTCTCTTTTCTTCATTTTTGCTTTTTTGTTATATTTTACCTAATGAATAAAAAATAAAAATTAGAGTTTGATCAGGAAAATGACTTTCCTTTTCCTTTTCAAATGATAAAGGCATCATGACATTTTTTTTTCTGTTGCTGTTAAGCTATTTAATATCTCTTTTACTATCCTCTCTAATATCATTTGGATGCAATTTATTAGAGAAAAACCTCCTGTACGCATTCATTATACACAAAGGAAGATCCTAAATAATGTGTATTTTAATTAATCTAGTTTGGAAAAAAAGTTATTTGTATTTCAATTTTAAAAATGCAGACAGGCTTATTTCACAATCATGGTGTTATACGGACAAAATTGTTTCAATTGTTTAGCTTTCCTATATTACTATAGCACATAAATATTAATGTATATTAATGGCATTATGATCTCTTAAAGGCTGCAGGCCCTACCAGCTCGATAGGGAAGGAACTATTAATTTAAAGTTTTGCATGGAAATCTACTTTTTTTAAATTTTGTCTCCAGTAAAACTCTTGCTTTGGAGTAAACAAGCAACATTGAAGCCACCAAATTTATATTAATGCTATGGACTGAATCTATGAACCAAATGCCATGCCACTAGGCTTTGGGGGAAATTCAGTGCAATAATATGCCTGCTTATTAAGCTTCTTCTATGACCAAGAATACAAAAAAAAAAAAAAAAAAGACGAAGAAGAAGGGGTGGGTGGGTTGGTGGAAATAACCTACAAAGAATCAGTAGGGTGTTTTCAACAAGTGAGAAAATTGGTTTTTGACCTCTCTTGACTTCTATAAGCTTTCATGGATCCCACCTGTGGTTTCTTTTCTAAAAGAGAGAGTAATAAAAAAAGAGAATATTTTCTCCTCCTTTGTCTGTACTAGATCCTCCCTCTTCCCCGGTTATATATATGATGATGTTCAACCCAGTTCTATCCACTTCTTTCCTGGGGGTGGCTGGGAGGGGAGACACAACAACTCATTTGACCTTCTTAACATTTCAGATTGAGGTATCTTTTTATTTTGATATGTTTAAAGCACCTTATGATGTAGACACAATATGACAACAGTTTGTTTCTCTAAATGCTTACACTGTCTATGACCTCTGCCCTAAAATAATGACATTCTAGTTTAAACTTTCTGAAGAACCCATGCATTATTTTTACTTTCCAGGAAATGGGAATCTTGTTACTAAAAAATAAATCATTATAGTCATTCCAAAGTTACTTACTTGGAAGTTCCACATTTGGGAGGAGGGGTAACTTCAGAAATCCTATTTGACATAATCCTTCAGTTTATTGTGGTGAAAATCAATAATTAAGAGTTCGAGACCCAAGCTTTATTTAGTTTGTTTTTATTCAAGATGCACACATTATCTTGAATATTCATTAATATTCATCCATTAACAACAATTTGTCTGTAACTGTAAGATCAGGCAAGGAGGGGTGGGTATAATTTTGACTTTTAATACAGTGTTTTCCCAAAATAAGACAGGGTCTTATTTTCTTTTGACCCTCCCCCAAAGAAAAGTACTTGGCTTTATTTTTGGAAAGGTCTTATTATTTTTGAGGTGTAGGAGGCAGTGAGCGTGGTCACCTCATGGTACTGCTGTGTTGCAATATTTTTGGGGAGGGCTTATTTTAGTGCATGCGCTCAAAAGCCTGATTGGGCTTATTATCCTGGGAGGTCTTATTTTAGGGAAAACAGGGTAAATTGAATTCCAAAACACAATACAGTAGAAAGGATTCTAAGAATTTTGAAACAGAGTAAAGTAGATTAACATGGCTTACATTATAAGTGACCTACCAAAATAGAACATTGTCAAAATATTTTGTTGTTGTTGTTCAGTTATGTCTGACTCTTGGAGACTGCCTGGTCAGGTCCTTGCAGATTTCTTGACAAGGTTTTTCAGAAGTGATTTGCCATTGCTTCCTTCCTAAGAATTACAGAAAGTGACTGGCCAAAGGTAACACACTTGGCTTTATGTTTAAGGTGGGGCTAGAACGTATGGTTTCTCAGTTTATAGCCTGATCCTTTAACCATTATACCCAACTGACTCTCTCTGAAACATATAATAACAGTGGCCTAGTTCCCACATAACACTAGAACAGGTTGCTTTGGCCATTGAGTTGACCTGCAGTAGGAGAATTGTCATATCACAATAAGATTGAATTAAACAAAGTTCACCATCCCTCAAAATTATCATTCAAAAAGTCCAGTGAATTAATTTGGATAATTCTTCAAACAATGGCTTGGAACATTGTGAAAAATATATAATATTTTGGATCACATGTTCCATTATCTCAATTGTAGTCAATTAGATTGAGATAGGTGGTAGATAAAAGTTGAATAAATAAATATAAGCCTCCATTGCTTCTATCCTCTTTTCTTTCCTCTCCTTTCCTATTTGTATAAGCATTAACTATAACATCTAAAGTAACAAATAGTGTCATCCAATATGGTTGATAGACCCATTTCTAATTGTCTATGATTTGAAATGAGATTGAGAAGCAAGAATTTAATTAAGTTACACACATGCAAGCCCTTCATACTATCCTCTATGTTACACAATACAGAGAAAAAAGCCTGATTGGGTTTATTATCTGGGAGGTCTTATTTTAGGGAAAACAGGGTAAATGATTTTATCAATTGAATTCCAGTAGGCCAAATAAATTTAAGGTAGACATTAACATTAATAAAAAGTATTGTTAACTAAATCTGGTTTGTGCCAATATCATTTGGCCTATCTTTCCAAAAATTTCTCTCCTCCATCTTGTATAATGTAAACCTTTCATTCTTTCATATTGAAGATCTCATGAATTCCATCCAATTATGATTTTCTCTTTTTATCTTTCTTTAGCCCATTCATTCTCCCCTCATATATTTTCTTTCCATTCATTTGCTCTATGTGAACAAGCCACCTCAAAGTACATAACCACACTCCTTTGTTTGCTGCCTCATTCATTTATCACTCAATCATCCTTGACTTTATCTCTTTTTGTTTTACCATATTTTATTAAATAACCGATATTCATTGTATTCAATGAATTTTATTTTTCTCTTGACATACTTAACCTTCACTTCCATATAATAATATATACAATAGCATACTGTAATATACCTGTTTCTTCATTCTTTCAACAAAGAAGTTATAAAATTAATCTCTGTACAGTAGCAATTATGCTTTGACGAGCATTTTCTTGTCTACAGTTTTCTCCATCCCTTGCCCCATCTTTAGTATACATTCGATCAAGCTGCACAAATTCATCCAATTGTCTGACTTTTCATCATTTATGTATGACTTGCAATTGTTCATTTTACCTGTCAAACACAATTCTTTCAGTCTCTGATACAATTTTCAGATCCATATTCTTCACTGCAATGTTTGACTGTAACATTCATTGAAAACAATTAGACCAAGAAAATGGCAACATCTGCATATAAAGTACACATATATCCATAACAATATCATTTAATCTTGCAATTATATATATATGGGCATGTGTAAAATAAATTATAATTATTTTGCAAGAATACACATACACACACTACAGACAATACTGTAAAATAATCTATTTATAAGTACAATTAAAAGCAAAGAAAGTATTACACTATTCTTCCTTACTTTCTACCTTTGAACTATTCATGAAGCATTCAATTTATTCTTATTAATGCTTTACTACAACTTATAGAATATATATTTATTATTGCAACACTTTTCATTTTCTAAAGGTTCCTCAAAACCTGGTTGTGTCATCAGGCCTAGGAAATCCAGGGAATGGTAAATTGATGAATTGGCTCCACTATTGCTAACATCTCATTGCCGAATATATCTTCTTTTAGTTTTTCTCATAATTTTTTAGTGCTTCTAATAATGGTAATGCCAACCATTGTTTAGTATATATTAAATTCTTTTAGACTTCTTGTATGCTGCCTACAGTCTTTCTCTTTCTCTCTCTGTGTCTGTGTGTATCTGTGTGTGTCTGTGAGCTACACAACTATAAAAAATTGATTTATAAATAAATAATAAACTGCTCATATCACATTCAGCAACAAACTTCTGTTTCATGCAAAACATTACATAATTCAGGTGCATTCACTTGATCATATGCTTTTTCTAACCAAATTAATTTGCAGTAAATATTTTTCAATGAGTAAAATTTTGATCTGTATAATTCCTGTCTTACTTCCCAAGTTTTCACATTCACCTTTTATATTGCAGAATGAAAATTCTGCCAAATGCTTTCCTAAGCACATTAGAGAAATTAATCCCTCTCTAGTTTTTACATTCAACTTTTCCTTTCATATAACAAAAAATCTCTTTCCATTTGTTTTATTTATAAAGCAAAGATGTGTATGAGAGAGAGAGAGAGAGAGAGAGAGAGAGAGAGAGAGAGAGAGAGAGAGAGAGAGAGAGAGAGAGAAGGAAGAAAGGTCAACTGGAGAGTTAATACAAAATGAAATACCAGCTAATTCACAAAAACATTGATTAATTAATGTTATCAATTAGCATGTAAATGTTATATTGAACATATAATGTTTTGAATATGTAAATTACTCTGGACTTGTATTATGGGGAGCGAGTAATAGAGATCTACATATACATCCCAACTTTTGATGAATTGTGTGTGCATGAAAGATCAAACAAACATCTTAGAGATTTCACCTATGAAATATCACATTCTAATCAGAGGTTTCTGATAGACCTTGGAACTAAAACTGTTCTGTTATTTAGAGCAATTTTCATATTCTTACATATACCTAGTTTCTTATATAACTGAAAGCATATGTATCATGGATGCTTCCTCATCATTGTTTGCCACACATAGCATTACTTAAGGGTGACTTTGAATATATACTTAACCATGCTCTGGAATTATTACAAGCAGAGCCATTGTGCAATTATTTCTTCAGATGTCCAATCCTAAATTTTCTAATGTGCATTGAGATTTGCAGCACAAATGTCCTAAGTTTTGAAGACTCAAATGGAAGAGCAAATGTATTTTCAGTATTCTGGTATGTAGAGTTTGTCTTTGTATCTTCTCCTGTACTAAAATGGATCAAGAGAAAATGTCAATACTGAAGGATGATAGAATGAAACTGAAAGCAAGATTGACTCCAAGTTAATAAACATTTTAAGATTTTTGAATACGTTTATTATTGGATTGTATTGAATTGAATAAAATGAGAATCACCTTTGGATTCATCATAAACTATGAATTCATGATAAATATGTATCTGCATCTGATTTTATGATACATATAGAATCCTGGACTTTTATTATTTTGATAGCATAACTGTTCAATATTATCATCTCCTCTAACAAAGTTTATAATAAATACATAGGCTTTGCTTATTAAATAATCTGTATTTCAATTTTAAATCATAACTGTAACATTAACATCAACATCCAACATTTCATGAGCAGACTTGAGTGCAAAAATTTCCAAGAAACTGTTTTCTCTTTTCTGGTTCCTACAAACTCCGAGTGTCCTTTGCAATTTGATTTTGATTTTCCAGTTTGCCAGAGCAAAATTGGACTATGTAGAGGATATGGGGAGTGAAAGAGCAACTATTTTGTTGATCAAGTCTGTTACTACTATTTGTAACACACTGTCTTTCACTACTGCTACTAATGTATTTTATTGGATGCAAAAAATTACTTTCCAAAATGTACAAATTCAAATACCGTAATTCAGAATGAAATAAAATAAAACCAGCTTAAATTAAATGAATGTATGCATCATTGAAATCAATATATAAAGTTAACCATGGCTAAGTTAAGTCTGGAATGTCTCAGTGGAAATTAAATGTAATTTACTTTGTATTCAATAAATAGTTGGAACTAAATAGCAATTACTCATGTTGATTTACACAATCTCTCTTTGAATGTTAGTTGACCACACCTTCACAATTGTGTGGTTATTCTCATTCAAAATTATGACAGTGGAAAAAGATGAACAAACTGACACTTTTAAAGTATCTAATTTATAAAGAACTGACAATTACTTAGTAAAGAGGAATAAGTCTATACAGAACTAAACTGCAGTGAATTCTCTTAGGATACCCAGAGAAGTGGGCATAAACCTACAGAGTAAAGCATTATGAATTCAATAGGAATGCATTATCAGGAAATACGCGTAAAACTGCTGTTCAATATCCTAAAGGATAGTGTCTAAAGTTCAAATAAAAGAGAATGATATCTCTCTGTATATATGATACATATACTACTTATTTTCTATACATTATCAGCTACATGTAGTAGAAATCCCTAGGGTACGGTGGTACATTTCATATTGTGGGCTCCATGTTACATTTAGAATTTCTTACAATATCTAGGCTGTGAATATACAGTACATTCATGGCTGGCTTGCATAGATAAAGGACAAGGACGTATTTCTCTAGGCCAAATAATGAATTTGTTCTTTTTATGGCTACATTAAAGGCATTCTTTTTAAAATATAAAAACAAACAAAACCATAAGGCAGGGTTTTGAATCTACAGACACAAAGGGGAGGTATGAAGACCCTGCAAGTTGTACATTGTTACAATAAATCCATACTTCCCAAAGTTTCGTTGCATTGTTTTTATTGTTCATTTGTATTCATTTTGATGACTGGATTTTTAAAGGTAAGCATATTAAGATTGCACTAAAAAGTGGTGTGATGACCAAAAGTTTAGGAACCTCTGTTTTAGTGAAATTTTAGTGTGGTTACAGAAACCACTAATGACTAAAATCAATAATTTGGTTTAAGAAGCAGTTTTCATGGGAAAATATATGGAAAGCTGGAAACTAGAAGGTTAGTAATGTTTCCATCCATTCAATGGCATAGCAGGAATGCCCGCTATGTGCATTAAATAGTGGGCAGCCTAACATTAGGACTTTCAGTCATTGCAGAACAGTAACCTTCAAAAGTGTCATTATCCATATTGTACAGCAATATATAGTACACCCATTTTATAGAAAAACATATTCACTTTGAGCAGTATGGCAAAAACCAGAAAACCAGAAAAGACTAGACAAAAGAGCCAAGGTGGCGCAGTGGTTAAATGCAGCACTGCAGGCTACTGCTAGATCAGCAGTTCAGCGGTTCAAATCCCACTGGCTCAGGGTTGACTCAGCCTTCCATCCTTCCGAGGTGGGTAAAATGAGGACCCAGATTGTTGGGGGCAATATGCTGACTCTCTGTAAACCGCTTAGAGAGGGCTGAAAGCCCTATGAAGCGGTATATAAGTCTACTGCTATTGCTATAAAAAAATGTGGACATGCTGCTAGGAAATATTTTCATATTAGTTTTATTTTTTCTGTCACTTGGAAAATATGATTACTATTGATTCTGCTCTTAATTAGTTAATTTGTTTAAGAGACAGGGGGGACCCCTCTGAGAATCCATGTTTGTATAGTAAATGTGAAAGGTATCATTGGGAATATATATCTGAATAGCAGAGTTTTGCAATCTGTTCTAGGTTATTTCCGCTTTGAATTTAAAACATATTTTGTTAAAGTCAAAGTTTTCCCCAGATGTTAACAAATTGTATAATTGGTGATAACTAGATTTCTTTATTAACTGATTTGATTATATCTTGGGGAAAATATTGCAGGATTTTTAGATAAATAAGCAATGCTTTTATCACATCTGAACAGAGAGCAAGTAATATTTTTCATATTAAAAGTTCAGAGTCAATAGCACTCGTTGCCCTCTTTTCTTCTCATTGGTAAATGGGTTCAAAACTATTCATTTTATAAGCTGGCCTCAAAATGAGATGATTCAATTTATACTTCAATTCCATCAGGGTGCTATTAGTTGCCCAGTTATGACTTCAGTTTCTTACCCTGTAAATCCTTGAAAATTAGAAATTATAATATAACCTTTAATAAAACTGAGGTATGATTCTGCCCCTAGTCAAAGGAATTTGTAGTGATGTTTTCAAACCTTCTAAGGTAATTATTTTACAAAGTTCCAATGAAAGACTATTTTTAAAAGTGTGATATTTTTCAAACAGGCAACTTATTTGAAAAACCTCTGAGCAGATGGAAACAGTTCTAAACAATAATCATAATTTGCAATGATTTTTTGCATATCAAATTTCACCTCCAGGGGAATTTTCACTGTCTAGTTCCTAGGAATGAGGGCCACACTGCACTCTTAGACACTGAATATAAATATGGCATGTGTCTAAATCAATAATGCTCTAAAAACAAAATTAGGCCTAAGGCCTTTAATCGAGACTGAAGCTCATAGTCACCATGGCGTGCAAGTAAGAGTGTCAGATTATCTTAATAAAATAATATATCACATTACAGAGCATTTAAGGGTGATTATAGATTTAAGGGTGATTATATATGTTTTGCCTTGGCCTTTCTCTGAGCCAAGCTTTGAAATGAAATCTACAGTTGATACAAGGACTCAATTTGTTTTTACTAGCATGTTTATCTGTTTGCTTAAAGAATTCTTTCACATGGTCCCCAGACGATAGAGTTAATGCTCCAGTCACATGCTCGAGCTAAAATGCTGACATCACATTGGAAACAGTAAGAGGTCCAATACATTCCAGTTATTGAGGATTCTACCTGCCACTACAGACACACATAGACACTGACATCACAACAAAAATGGAGAGAGCGACTCAGCAATTGCAAGGCATGCCATTTACAAGGGGAACTTCTACTTAATATTCCGCTTGATCTGCCAAGTTTATAGCCTGGCAAATCTGAATACAAATGTGGATGCAAATGAGGATTCATTATTCTTACATCGTCTTTGTGTTGAAGCTTAATGTAACTTGGTTCCTGTGGTTGCTCAGGGAAAGTAGCATGTAAGACAACAAATATGAAAAAGAAAAGATGGCAAAGGATGGGGAACATAAATTGGATGCAAAAGGAATAAGAGAACCAGTATAAATGGTAAGAAATTAGGGTAAGACTTTCAAGATGATTATGCATAAATGACAATGTTTCTAGCAGTGTATTATATAAAGTACATTGTTTTCTGCTTTCAGAAGAGAAGGAGTTAATCAATCAGCAACATTCTTCATAGGCAAAATGCAACAAACCCCTTTTACTGAATTCCTAGTATTGTGCCCATTGTAAATATAAGTGCCATAATGTCAGAACAATTTTGGTTTCTTTGCTAAATGTAGAACTATATCATTATAATTAGCTTATAAGAAGATTGAACATTATTATTGTTATTAACATCAACATCAGCAACCAAACATCTCTCTTCCCTTCCCCATACAATATTATTGCATAACTAAGAAACAAATTCAGAAACTTAAGGACAATTAAAACAACACACTGAACATCCTAGTAATTTAAATCACACATTTATTGATTACTAGATCTTCTCGCATGCAAAAAGTCAAGCAATGTTAAACGAAGAAAAGAAAGGCATTGCAGAAATCATCATTAACCTGTAAATGCTAAACATTGTTTGGATGAACACGTTACCTTTTGTTCTACACATAAATACCTTCTCCGTATACACAAAGTATTCTAGCTTTTAATTTTAAAAGATGCTGTCATGCTTAGCATATGCAATGATCCTAAAGTCCATGCTGTAGGGCTTGCTTCTTCATCCATAAATAAAACACATTTGCATCCATTCAGTCAAATTAGCTCCATATAAGGGGGGTGGGAGAAGATGGATATAATTAGTTCCTCTCTCAGGTTTCACGGTTTAAAACTCAAGCATGCCTGCTGTCTTGATTAAATACACCATCGTCTTCCAATAGCTAGTGCTAATTCTTCCAAGGAAATATTCAGTTGAGGTGTTATTTTATTCTGCACTGCTGTTAGTTGTCTAATTTACGCCAAGTCCCTGCAGTGCTTTCCTTAAGCCATCCTCTTTGTCTTGCCTTTGAAATTTACAAATCTTACAAGAAATCAATACTTAATTGATTATTCACTTTTCTGCAGCTTCAAACAGCAAGCACACATAAGATCCAGGCGTAGTCATCCCATTTTCGATGCAGGAGGTTGTTTGGTGGCAGGGATCTGCAGGGATCCAACAAAGCTCTGCAGTGGCATGGGGTGCCAGCAACCGATGAAGAAAATGAAGATCACACTAACGAAGCTGGAAAAAAGTTCCTTTGTGAGACGGATCCATCTCAGTGCTTTAAATAATATCAATAATAATAATGATAATAAATCCTACGAGGCAATAGCAACTGGATGTATGGGAGCACCATTTCCACCCCTGCAGTTATTCCTTTGTTTCTGGCTTACTCTTTTCTTCTCTTGGCACTGAACTGGAGCATCCAAACTGGCACCGAACTCTGAGAACTCCACGCCGGAATTCTTGGGGGGGGGGGTTAAGAGCCGTGCGTTATCTCTGGCACAGAATAAGGATGGCAAGCACGTAATGTTACAAAATGTAGGACAAATTCAAGAGAGAGACACACAGAGAGAGAGAGAGACGGAGAGAGAGAGAGAGCAAGAGACAGATGGCGGATCTGGCAAGATGCCAAAGCCAGTGAAATGAATTACATTGCTGAATAACTGTACACCATTGATTCTGCCACTTGTTGCTGCTTGGCAAAGAAAAGGAAGGAAAGGAAAGGGAAAAAACAAGGGAGAAAGAGGGAGAGAGAGAGAGAGGGAGTGAGTGAGTGAGTGAGAGAGAGAGAGAGAGAGAGAGAGAGAAACAGAAAGAGGGCCTGATGTTGGCAGGACTCTGCTTGTACATTGTGCAATCTGCATGGAATTTGAGGCTCCCCACTCAGGAGAACAATGTGATGCTTTGTTTAAGGCAAGGATAAATGTTTGTATGCATGGAAAGGAAGGAAGGAAAGAGGGAGGGAGGGAGGGAGAGAAGGAAGGAAGAAAGAGAGGAAGGAAGGAAGGAAAATGAAAGTGAGCAAGAAAGTATGTCTGTATGTGAAGGGGAAAAACAATCACTGAAATCCAGACCTTTTGTTTAATGAAGAATGGAAAGCTGGCATTCAGAGATATGGATATGTGCTGCATATTAATATGTTCTCAGGGATATCCTACTACCCCTCCCCCTTTTAAAAAAAAGATGAGTGTCACAAGAACAAATCTTTCTATGGATCAGCCTCAGTGGCAGCAGGCGACTTACAAGGTAACCTATAATTGTTCAATCTCAACAGTGTGGCATGCAAGCAAGATTTTGCAGAAGGCAAATGGGGAAGAGAAGCTGGTCCTGGGTTACAAGGTTTAGGAGTTTTGTGTGTGTGTTTTCTCCCCCACACCTGAAAAGATAGCTAGAATCAGAGCAGATTGTTCAATAACTGCTTCATACCAGGGATGAAGAGAAACATTATGGGATGCCCAGGGGGCTTTAGAAATCAAATACATTGTGAGTTGCACAATTTGAGGTACATTATATATATATAAAAGCTATTTGAATTGCCAATGAGGTGATGTATCTGCATGCTAATTAGACCTGTGTCAAGCTTAGACTGCAGTTTTTCCTCTATTCTGTTGATACTATGGAATGTGCCTGTAACTCTGCAGAAAGCTTATTTCTGCATAAATTATAAGCTTTGTTCTCCTGATCATTTTCCGAAAACAAACATGAAATGTAAGATCAAAAGGCATTTCTGAAACTGAAATTATTGATTGATAAAAGCCTAGATTTCAGAATCTAATTAAGAGGAAGCACAAACAAAAGCCAATGTTATTACCGAATGTTCCTGAGCTAGCGGCTAGATTGTGCCCACATTTGTAATTTATCCTTGTTTATGCACCCAGGATATTAAAAATGTAATTAAAATGGTAAAATGATCAGATCACAAATAGCCACCTAGTGGCAAGTATCTTAGTTTAAATGGATTATAAAGCAGTTGTCTTGTAAATAAATGGGGGGAAGGGCTGTAGGAATTTCCTGACAAATACAGTATCTTGCTGCAAACTTGGAGAACAATTTGTCTTTTTGATAATAAGTTGCCTTTTGTGTTTGAATACTTAGGTAGGCAACATCATTTAGAAGCCTCATCTAAAAACTATTACAGAACAGATATTCTGTTATAGAAGGAAGGAAGGAAGGAAGGAAGGAAGGAAGGAAGGAAAGAAAGAAAGAAAGAAAGAAAGAAAAAAGAAGCAAGCAAGCTAGGAAGGAAGGAAGAAAGAAAGAAGGGAAGGAAGGAAGGAAGGAAGGAAGGAAGGAAGGAAGGAAGGAAGGTAAAGCCATTCAAAATTACCCTACATCCAATATAAAATCGACCATATAGTGGTCAATAGAAAGAAATTGAATGAATTGTTTATATGTTACTTAACAAAACGAGAGAGTCATCCAAATGTGGTTTTACATTGGACTATGATCTGTATACTGTGGTTGTATCTTTATAATTAAATGTAAAAATAATAATTGTTTCTTTTTAATCCTGATATAGTATATATTGTATGTGTAGCATATGTTTCAAAGCTTGGAACAATTTCTTCTAAACTTTGAAACTTAGCAGTAGCAGACACTTTCTTCTTGTCCAGCAAAAGCATGTCTAGAACTATCAAATGAAGCATTCAGGAAAGGTTGGTAAAGCTCTACAATGTAGAAATGTGTTAGTTTGTGCATCTGTCACATAGCTGAGAGCTGCCAAAGCACAAGATGATATGAGACAGCAAGACAGACATTAATTTTTAGCATTCATCATGAGGAAAATGGTTCCCCTCACTTTCTTATTCTCTTTTTTTCCACAGGAAATCATAGTGGAAACACTCAAATCCTTCAGAAATGTGCAAATTAGAGCTCTGTCTGCAGTATTATGATCTATTATTAGGTGCACTTAAAATGCCAAATTAAATATTAATATGCAGTTAGAGTTGTGCTATTATTTTAAATCCCTGAAATCCTATGAGCACTTTGGATTCTGGGGACTTATACAAGATATTTCAAGGCACTAATTGCAACACCTAGAAAGGTCTTCAAATTTGTCAGGTTACTGCTGTTGAGCAAATCTGTTCCAGATTGATATTGTTGGATGTGGATATGCATATTTTCAAAACCTAAGGGAGAAGTCATATGACCCACTCAAAAGTTTGGAACATGGAATGACAAATCAAACAACATGCCTTGCTAATCTATAATTTATCTTAAAAGATTGTTCATGAAAAAGCTGTTCTTGGGTACACAATTTCTTCAATCTGCCTAAGTCATGCTGAAGAGGTTTCTCTAAAGTAGAATCCATGTATGAAGCAAAATAAGACAAGCAAATGTATTTTTGGTACTCCATTTTGATTCCCATCTGATCAATTAACCAGCAATTAACAATGTGGACTAGTAATAAAAGCGGTAAGTGATGGGTTCCTTCTCAGAGAAGGGAAAGATGCTTAGGGGACTGGAGGCTAAAACATATGAAGAACGATTGCAGGAACTGGGTATGTCTAGTTTAATGAAAAGAAGAACAATTAATCAGTGGAACAACTTGCCTCCAGAAGTTGTGAATACTCTCACACTGGAAATTTTCAAGAAAATGTTGGATAACCATTTGTCTGAAGGCAGGGGGTTGGACTAGAAGACTTCCAAGGTCCCTTCCAACTCTGTTATTCTATTCTAATAGATGAATGTAAACTTGACTTCAATTATAACAAGCCTGTTCTTTCACAAATGAATTTAAGGTCTAGCAAACAGGTGAATTTCAATAAAGATCTTGCCAGAACTATTATCTTAACCCTATTTGATCTATTCAGCAGAACACATAGCCTTCTTTTACCCTTTTTGAACTATGCTTGAACAGAATAGAAGATTCCTCTGGATCATGAATGATGCCTTTTCATTCTTCATATTTTCTAGCTTTGCATTTATGGATCCATTCTACAATCTTTGGTCCACTGGGACTCATGCTACAGACCTAGAAGAAACAAGTATGACAGCTTTTCATCATGACCTTGTGTAACATGCTGCATTTTGTTTGGTATACTATTGTCATGCAGAATCTTCTTTCACTAAACATATTGATTGATTTGATTTGATTCTCCTAAGACTGCTGCCATTGCTGCATCTGATGCTCCAGATTCATATTTACTTATAACATTTTTCTTAGTGGCAACTTGAACTGTAGCACCAGTGACTGCTATAAACCATAAGTAATTGGGATTGGAAATGCTCCTAGGAAGATGTGGATTTTTTTTTTAGACGATTCCCAAAGTAAATGTTTTCGAAACCAATTGTTTATATTTCCAGGAATTGTGGATTAGTTTAAGATCGTCCAGTACAGGGTAATAGCTTTTAGCCATGATACATGTTTGCATAACCTTGCTGTTCATTATGTGTCACAGGGATAAAAGGAATAGAAGAATACTTAAAGGAAGGTAGCAAGATGCCACTATTCTAGAGTAAATACATGGAGTGTAAATGTTTGATAATTATATGAAGAATGCCCTTAAATCACAAGTTTCTGTTATAGAGATGAAACTCCCCTGACATATGGCACTCTTTGATACTAACGTGGCTGACTTCCAGCACACTCTTTGATGCATTACTAACTGTTCCTTTTCTCTTCTCTCTCTAAAACCTTGTTGGCAATGCTTATCACACACATGTGGGACCTGATTATTTAATTCCTCTAATACAGTTTATAGGCCTAATTTAAATGCTTACTAATTGAAAAGCATTTTCATGTCCACAGATAGTAACATATGCCAGGCTGGGCTTTCAGGTCTTCACTTTCAGAGTCTCACTTCTCCATTCTTCCTAGCATTCTGCTTACGTTCACCTGCAATTCATCTCAAACAGGTCTCCCCATTGAACTGTTCACACCTCTGGTTCTGCTTAAAGATTCTGTTTAAAAGAAGACAAGAGTATGGGAGAGTAACATGTACCAATTTCTATAGTACGTATGAAATTATATTTTGTACTCTTTATAAAACTAATTTTGTTTCTCCTACAACTGCAAAGAAATGATTTTTGAAAGATGCAATTGTTATAAAAGAATGTACATCCTTTTATATTATGAATGAATGATGCAGTCACATATAGAAATCAGTTATATGATTACATTATGCTAGTGACTGTGGCCATTATATGAGTTTTGCATCTGGCACTAAAAATATTAAAAACTGTCAGGTAGATTCATAGACAATAATAATGAAGGAGAACTCAAGAATGCAATATATTAAGAAATTGCTATTTTTAATATTTTAAAATGATGAATTAAAAAAAGAAAGCAAACAATGTGAACTAAATCAATAGTCTTTCTGGTATTGACACTATGAAGTAATATACTATTTAAAAGAACACACTAAACAATCTGAAACATTCCTGTGGGCTTTTAACATGAGTTAGAGCCTGCTGGAATCACAATCTCATTGGTTGCATTTCATACAGAGTGTTCTAATTTTCACTAAGTCCTGATCAATTTGAATTTATAGCCACTTAAACAAATAGAAAGCCAGATTGTTTGCACGCAACCAAATTGGTCTGAATATATGACCAAGTTTGGATGAAAACACAAATATACTTTCAAAGATATGAAGCTCTGGAACACTCCTTACAGGTGATACTTTCAGTGCTTTTCATCAATCTATTAGTATATTGCTATAAATGTTTAGATAAAAATGAGTTAGGATTATCTATACCTATATCTACTGTACATCTGTAGCTATATAACTGAAGATAGAGATGTGAGAATCATCTACACTACATGAAATCAGATTGTTGTTTTCTGCTCCTAATACAGTATGTTTGCTCTAATGTATGCTATTTTAAATGTTTGCATTAATATTTGCATTTAAATACTTTTGTTAAATATAAGTTTCAAAATGTATTTTATTTCCCGATTTGGTATTCTGCTTTTGTTCTGAGAACTGTATCTGGACTTTGAAAAGTTAGAAAGCCACTAGGTAACTAAGGGATTATCTGCTGACTAATCTGGGAAGTATATATTAGAGAAAATTCATATTAAAATTTATAGCTATGCACTTTGGGATGAATTCCTTTCAAATAGTGTGGGAGTATGAACGGATTTTTCAGAAAAATTGCAGATTACAGGAAACATTTGTACTTCAGTTTGAGATGTAGACAACACAGATTCATCCCCAACAGCCTTTGCCTGTCTTCAACAGGGAAGGGACACAAGACAGAAACCATTCTGCAGCCAAGAAGGTTCCACATCCATTTGTATTACTCAGGTGACCCTGAGGTCACATATAAACCTCCAGGTAGACTCAACAACTCTCTAAAAGAATGCAAATGATCAGCTGTCTGCAAGGAAGCTGAAGAAACTACTTGGATACGAAGCAAAATGTCTTCAAAGAAAAAAACAAGACAGCCCAGTTGCCTCCTGAAAAAAGTACCCTTGGGACATATTACAATTTGGTAATTCTTCAACAATCTGTAAATAGATGCAGCCATGATAGTGACCAAGAAAAATTCAATAATATTCCAAGTAATGGAATATCATTTAGCTGTGGAATAAATTAAATAATCATTAAATAGCAGCATTCAATGCAGTACATCAGAATTGTGGTTAATTATATGCCCATATGGTTGTTTTTAAGGAAACTTGTATAAGTACATCTGCCTGGAATCTCATTGGTTTCCATCAGAAGCATATAGCTTTATACTAAAGCTTATTGCTTTACACTAAAATAGTAAATTAAGACTCTGATTACATTGGTGTAAGATTGTGTCTGGAGGATTATTTTGGTTAATACAAAAGTATTTAACATTTGCTTCCTAAGAACTTTTTCAGTGGAAAAAACCCCCAAAGGTACAGATGACTTATTTAAAACTTCATAGTTAAACTTCAGTGGGCTTTTCCGAAAACCCATTCCAGTTATACATTTTGTAGTCAGAGCAGAAATACTGTTAAGAGATGTTTATCCTACAATAAATAAATAAACAATGCATCAGTGATGCAGGAAATGATTACAAGTTTTATTCAGCTTCTTACTTTCCAAATCAGATCCAAAAATTCACCTTATACCTATGTAAAGTGGATTATTTATGTAATTATCTGTCCAGATGTCCTCATCAGTTCCTATTTGCAATTATTTGATGACAGTCAGATTCCATGCAAACATATTAAGGCCAAGTACAAATATTATTACTGTAATGGCTTTTTATTTCTAGAACCATTAGCGGAAAGGATACAATTTTCTTCTGTTTATGTACCATTGCACAGAACACATATCTTAGTGATTAAAAGCACAGAAGTCATAAGACCAATGCAATGATGTTTCATAAAATTTACATTTAAAAATACATTGTAAATGGCCTCTAGAAATTTATTTCATCTATGCAGTGAAGGAAGTAGATGGATTATTTGTCCTAGGAGAAGGAGAAAAAGCATTGGCCTGAAACAATTTCATCATATTTCTGTTGGTTCCTTTTTATTTCAAACCTGTCCATTTATATCTTAGAAGACATAGTATTCTATGTAATTCTAGGAGTAACTGTAGTTGTTCTTAAATTACTATCAACCTTTTTTAACTTTTTGTTTTTGAAGTTTAATTTTTTTTCTACTTACCTACTTTTAATGTGTTTTTAATCAGTATAGTTTATAGTATTGCTCAACATTTGAAAAATGTATCTTTATTTAGTGTTTGAAAATTTCATCCATGCACTGAATATTGCAATATAGTTGGTAAAAATGAATAACTTACATGTTTTTGTTTCTGTGAAAACTTAAAAATAGAGAGTAACCCTACTGTCATCTTGAATTGAAACTGGTGAGTTTGCTTAAGTGAGGAATGCAAGAACGATCTGTTTGCTTGGAGTTAATTGAAAAATGGAGAGCTAGCAGTTTTTCTTGTTTTTCAGAAGACTTTCTAAACCCATCACTATAAATTATCAGAATACTTCTAGGCAATGGCCAGTGAATTAGAACTAAGCTGTAACATTGCATCATCTATATAGTTGTAAAATAGATTTAACAGAAGCCAGAAATAAATCATTGACAAATAAATCCAATAAACATGGTCTGAATATTGAACCTTGGCGGACACTGCTGTCCATTTCAGCCAAGTACATTTCTTGCCCAGTACAAATTTTTGAGTTCTTTTTAAACAGTTATGCTTCTAAGATAAGTAACCTATCCTCAGGAGTATCATTTTTAATTGTTAAATTCAGCAATCTACAGACAATTAAATCAAATGCTTTGTTAATATATATTAAACAGTCAGAAGTCTAAACTATCCAGCAGAAAGTATTCACATAACATTTATTGATAAACCATAAAGTGTGCTTGGATTGATGTGATATGTTAGATTTGAGGGTTTTTTTAGTATGGTAAATATAGAAATACATTCTACTTGGAAGCAATTAGTCTTCTTAAATGCTCAGCAGAAATATCTTCCATTCTGTTTGCAGAGTATAAAGAAGAGCTGAGGACCAGGCCATGAATTTGGTAGATACACAGGTAGGCAACAAATTTAGATTATGTCAAAATGATGCAGATGCACGTAAAAAGGGTCACATGGTTTATTTTTGTGACATTCCCTGTGGAACTCCTGGAAACAATGTGCTTGTCAGGAAGATACCTTATATTGCTCTTTTCCCCTTGGGAAGAAAGGCTTCACAGAACTATTATCAGATTTTGCCCTTTTTTATTTTACCCTTGAGTCCAATGCACTGATGAAAAACAGGAGTGCATAGAAACTACAAGCCCTTGGCTCTGCCTGCACTCATCTTGCCCTCTGTCCATTTAGCTTCGGGAGTCCTTAGCCACCACAGATAACACGGATAAAGCACAAAGCAAAATGCTACATATTTTGCTCAGACATGAGTTTTTTTAAACAAAAGTTTAAACAAGATCATAATTCAAATCATCATGAATTGAATGCATTAATGCATGAAACATTAACATAGGAGTACAGATTTTCTATAGAATATAGGTAACTATAGGCAACCAAATAGCTGCCTATGTCAACGGGCATAAAAAACTTGATTCATTTAAGTCCAATCAATATAAAATCACTTAATTGTTTATTATTGTCTTAGTAGGCTACATACTGAGGTTCTTTTTAAAGGCTGAATTTCCCCATTTCCACAATTTCCACATAGGTGTAAAATCCACACAAGTTTCCCAATTGCTTTTGCTACAGGGCCAAATGAAAATGAATCTTCATGTTCTATTTTTTAACATTTCACTTAAGTTGCAGACAATGTAGTTAACTTTTATGCAATGACTAATCAGTGGTGCCTTCAAGTCAGTATTGACCCCTGGCGACTGCCTAGATCAGTCCTGGGAGTTTTCTTGGCAAGATTTGAGAAATGGTTCGTCCTTGCCTGCTTCCTAGAATTGAGAGAGAGAATGACTGGCACAAGGCTGTTCAGTTGGCTTTGTGGGTAAGGCAGGACTGGAATTCACAGTCTCCAGTTTTCTATCCTGTGTTTTAAACCCCTAATCAAACTGGCTTTCCTTTTTACACTTGCATTTCAACAGTATATGAACAAGAACACAAAAATTGTGCTTTTCAAAGTGATTCTATATCCAAGAAAGATGTGCATTTTATGATTACTAGATGTAGATGTTGTAGATGATAATCAAATGATATTTGACTTACTGTTTTTTTGTATAGCATCTTCCCAAAGGCATAATTTTCTATGATTTCTTATAATTAAATGTAAACCTTTACTGCATACAAGGAATCTGAGCAGTTACAAAAACAAATATTCCATTACTCTTTTCTAGTCATTTTAAAGCTGCAATGTACTTTATAATCTGTACTTGGTTACATATTTTATTTTGGTATCTTAATTAAAAATTAAGGAGTTGAATTAAAATTTGTGTCGGATTTATTTTATCCACTGGATCTAACCAATTTCGTTGTAAACATGATGTCCAATGACAATAAAGGCATATACTATACTATAGATCTAGTAGATTGGGCATGCTACAGATCTCAACAGTAAAAGAGTGTCAGCTGGTGGGATTAGAAGAAGTGCGTTTTCTGCCATAGCTCCTGCTCTCTGGAATATCCTACTTTTGAGATTATAAAGACTCCAATGCTGCTAGCCTTTTATAAAGTTCTAAAAAATACTTGGCTGTATTCCTGCTAAATGTGCCATACCTGGGATTATTGTTAACTGACCGTATATATTTATTTTGTATGCTTTTCTTGTTTTAAAATGTTTTTATTGTTTTTATTGAAGTATTCAATTTCAATTTAATTCAATTTATTCAATTTGTATGCTGCCCTATTCCCGAGAGACTCAGGGCGGCTAGTATTTTTCTTAATTGTAAGATTCCTGGAGTCATTGATTGAAATAGGCAGCAATAGAAATTAAATGAATTAATGAATGAGTGTTTTATGGGAACATAAAGTTATGTAATATTCAGTAAGCTGTGGCAGGTTGAAAACAACCTTTGGAAATGTAAAATTTGTTCCATTTGTTTCATTATAAATAATTTTCAAAAATTGTTGGCATTTACAATATTTTACCATATTTTTCGGAGTATAAGACACACTTTCCCCCCTAAAAGAGGCTGAAAATTTGGGTGCACCTTATACTCCGAATGTAGCTTTTTTCATTCACCTAATGAGGTGCTAGCGAGTCGATCAGCTGTGCTTTAGAAGCTGTTTTTTTATCCCCAATCAGGGAATAAAAAGCATTCACATGTATGTCAAAACCAGCAAACTTATGTGCTGAAGCTGACCAGACTAAGGATGCTAGCCAGATGAATATCTGGTAGGCAGATTTTTTTTTACTCCCCCAAAATTAAGGTGCTTCTTATACTCTAGTGTGTCTTATATTCCAAAAATACAGTATTTATGTGTTTGTTTGTTTGTTTGTTTATTTATTTATTTATTTAATTCTGTATCTTAATTCAGATGTCCACCTATCTCAGGTTCATGACTCTGGGAAGCTAACAGTACTTAAAACAACATAAAACATAACAAGAAGGTATCCACAGCTGTGGTTAAAAACAAAGCCACCAATAATAAATCAATACAACCATTGCTTATACTCAGTCACACCTGCAGATTCCTGGGTCTGGTGACCAAACAGTCACCAAATATGGAAAATGATCTGACCCAATTATCACATTTCCAATATACTATCCATTTTAGCAATCAATTCTGAAATTATATGCCAGTGGTAAAATAGCTTATGTCAGCTTTTTACAAACTATAATACGGGACTTGGTATGAATTTTGTTTTCTTTCAATTGAATTTTTCCAGTTTTCCATCTTTTGGGGTGTCTAATGAATGAAATAATGGATTCCTAAGCTTCTTTATTACCTCTCTTTATTTTTCTATTAAAAGAATTGACATTTGAATTATGGGCAGGAAATATAATCTTGTAACTAGCATTTGAATATGCACATTAATAAGCAACACATTCTATAAATAGCAATAAAGTGTGCCATACACAAAATCATGCATCTTCCATTCAATCACATCCAATTAATATAACATGTACCAATTGTCTAAAAATAGGTCATCTAAAATTGTCATAGAATTTTATTTAGTTAATAAAGGGTTAGTTTCAGAATCAGTCACATTTGGAAATGAACTACTCAAATCAATGAGATCTCCATTAGTCATGAGCAATTTAAGTCCCATCGATTTCAATGGGGCTATTCTATGTACAACTAAATCTTGAACCAAGCCAGTGTCATTTATTTTATAGCTGTCAATGCTGTCAACTTCCCACTGGAACTAACATCAAAATTTTGACTGCTATTTAAAAGACATGGATTGCAGCTTTATTTTCAGCTTTTTAAACATCCACTTTAACAGTTTTCAAAGTGAAGGCAAAGCCAGTTGTTTAGAAATCTAATTTCAGCTGTAAGTCTGAATGATTTGCCAATCTGAGACTTATATTTTGTAAAAGAAAACAATTTATTCTTTGATAACCATAAAGAATGCTAAAATGGATTAAAGTGTTCCTTCCAATTAAAGAGAGCTTTACCATGGACCATGCTTTTGGTCGTCCTTTAAAATGATCTGCAGTCTAAGCACTATGGATTAAAATACAATGCATTTTCAAATGCTATTCAGTATAGGGTATCTTTATTACAGAGGTTTAACACTGTAAATGCAGTTTGGGCTGATGTGAGAGAACATTGTAAGAGCCAAGTGGCTTCTAATGGATTTCAGGCAGGCAAGAGGTCAAAATCTTCCCATGAGCTACTGGAGATCTGAAAACCTTTTCATATAACAATCTAGTTTAGGTCTTTCGGATGTTTTAATAACATTTGTTATTTTTATATTCATTGATTTCTGAATATATTCACCAGCTGCAGAGCATTATTTAGACTGAAAGAATAAGACAGACTTAAATGTTCAATTTATCTCTATGAAAAAATTATATAAAATGTAAAAGATCTTATTTTAAAAAACTACTCTTGCTACATTATACAAATATTGTTTCCCCAAAAAATTAACAGAGAAAAGGAGATAATTGTGCAGTTCTTCCTGCAGCATTAAATTAAGAATGAGAAATTATTTTTTGGAACAAATAGATATTGATATTTGTTGATTAATATTTTATTTTGTTTAAATGTTCTTTCATTTCTGTTGGCTTACATGAATATAGGAAGTTGCTTTGGGCTGAGATCATTATGACTAATGAATGTATTTCCTTCCAATCTAGTTTTTTTTATTTATTTATTTATTTATTTATTTATTTATTTATTTATTTATTTATTTTGTCACTCATGTACAAGATAACAGGAATAAAATAAACATGAATAAGAACACAGGAAATGGATACAAATAAATGGGGACATTAGGACAAGGATAGTAGGCAGACTGGTGCACAAATGCATGCCCCTACAGAGGAATGGAGTGAGGTCAATTCAGACAGTTTAAGTTTAAAGTTATGGGGGTTTGAGGATGTAACAACAGAGTCAGGTAGAACATTTTAGACATTGACTACTCGGTTGGTGAAGTCATCTTTTCTGTAATCAGGTTTGGAACGGTTTACCTTGAGTTTGTATCTATTGTGCACTCATGTATTATTGCAGTTGAAGCTGAAGTAGTCGTTGACAGGTAGGACATTGTAGATGATAATTTTGCATACTATGCTTAGTTCTAGGTTGTCCAAGCCCAACATTTTGATCCTGGTGCATAGGTGTTCTGTTGCGAGTAGAGGAGTATAGTACTCTTCTCGTGAAATACCTCTGGACTCTCTCAATTGTGTTAATGTCCTATTTACAGTGCAGATTCCAGACAGACAAGCTGTATTCGAGGATTGGTCTAGCAAAGGTTTTGTATGCCCTAGTGTGCAGTACAATATTACTGGAGAAGAAGCTATGCAAGATTAGGTTAACAATTCTTAATGCCTTTTTGGCAATGCTGTTACAGTAAGCTAACACAGTGAATTAGAACTATTAAATCTATTTCCCATATTCCTCCAGTCCGATGCCAAAACTAATTGAGATACAGTGTGGCCATTGTAGTACCTCATATGAATGGTGGTAGTGCCATGGTTAGAATCTAATTCTAATTCTGCCGACTGCCATCAGTTCAATCCTGACCGGTTCAAGGTTGACTCAGCCTTCCATCCCTCTGAGGTTGGTAAAATGATAATCCAGATTGTTATATCAATAAACTGCTTAGACAGGCCTGTAAAGTACTATGAAGTACTATAGCTCTAAGTGCAATTGCTACCACTCTTATGAGGGGCACCTTAGGGTTTCCTGTTGGGGCTAGAATCAGTTGCCTTACCATTACCTTATAGTAAATTCATGAATTTACTTCACAAATTCATGAATTGTCTTGCTATAATTATCTTTCCTCACAGAATTTCTATGCTGAACTAGGTATTCAAAAAAAGAAAAACAAAAAGAAAGAAAAGAAAAAACCCCAGCACAGATCTGATCTCAGCCAAATTGCCTTGTCAAACAGCCATTCAGTGTTGTTCTGTTCTAACTTGATGCCAGGTCAGTGTATAGTAAAACATTTTGTCATCTAGGATTTATTCCTGGACAAGAATGCCAGTTGGCTAGAATCCCTAACTTCCATGGACCCAAGCAGCATTTAGCATGCCTTTTTCTGAGTTTGTGATGATGGTTGACGAGGGAGACATGATGATTATCAATAGTTCCTCTTTTAAGCCAACTTCACTGCCAAGAAAGAGCTAAGTCTCAATGCTAGTGTGTAGAATTGGATATGTATATTCCAGAGTTTTGCGATAGGCAGAAGCCAGAACAGAACCATGAGGCCAAACCATAAATCAGGATAAAGACAGTTTTTAATCCTGTAGGACAATGAAAAGACAGGATAAAGGAACAAACCCAGAATCAAAGACAATTCAAAGTAGATGAAAATCTAGGAATGCAACAAAAAACTGTTTTTATTTATATTTCCTGTTACTTAACTACCCTTCTGCCTCAGAGAAGGACTCTGGGTGGTGCACAATATACACAATAAAATTAACATTAAAATCAGAATTATTTTAAGATTAAAAAGTTTGAAAATTATAAAAATAACAATATAACTCAAAGGTTACATCAATAAATTAGATGAGTAAATTAAAGGGACCCTGAACCTAGTTTCTTTAGAGGAGAGAAGAGATAAGAGCACAGTCCCAAGGACAAGGTCTAATATCCACAAGAGCAAGGTGCATAATTCCACAAGGCAAGAGCAAAGCCTACAGAGCAGGGTACTAAATCCATCAGACAATAATAAAGTCCAAAATCCATAAGGCAAGATCAAGATCCAATCTCTACAGGGCAGGACCAAAAATCCACAGGATAAGAACAAGGTCCAAAGTCCACAAAACCAAGCAAGTTCTGATATCTACAAAGCAAGGTCCAAAGTTCACAACGTCAGAGAGAGTGTACTGCAGAAGCAAACAGCTGTTTCCACCAAATGTGCTTTCCCCCACATATGGTTAAATCACCCCAAGCCTGGTGTTTATCTTAGGAGGGGCGAGGCGGCTTGCTCATAAGTAATCTCGCCAACCTCCTCTGTGCATCTCTAGACTCTTCTCTTTATGCCCGGTTATCGGGGGTGGCAGGTGCTCTTCATCAGAGGCGGTCTGTTGCTATTCAAAGACACTAACCATTGGCAGCCGATTGTCCTCTGATTTTGCTAGTGTAGGAGACTGACAAGCTATCAGTTCCCCTCATCCCCTGATATCAGATGACCCAGGACAGTCTCTTCCTCAGATCCCATGGTCTCTGAATGGTCCTGGGGATTCATGTCACCCTGTCTCATTATTCCAATTCTGTATAATTTTTCTCCTTCAAACTGGTTTCTGATGAGTTTGAGTTTTTGAATTTCTCTTTAGAAGATTTATAAAGAATCATCATGGACTGGTTCTTAAAAAGGAAGCAAAAATTTGGAAATATTGCATACTATTGACCTACTGTATGCCCAAATAGTGATAAACATATCTCCCCTTCCCAGCTCCCAAGAAATCATCTTGTGCATGCATTCCTAGGTATATGGACAAACCAACTATGATCACTAAAAAACTGTTACAGTTAATACAATTAAGGAGGTCCTCACCAAGAAGGAAAGCTGTAAGTGTTGTTTGTTGCCTGAGCCTCTGTAATGTTATGATGGAAAGTTCAATTGTCATTACTAAATTATTTATATTATTCTGTAAGCATACAGACCAAAACGTGGGAGATGTCAGGGGAGGCTTTTAATTAGTGATTCAAAGACCACTTGTCCAGTTTAAAGGTAAAGGTTTCCCTCACTTTTATGTGCTAGTCATTCCCAACTCTAGGGGGCGGTGCTCATCTCTGTTTCAAAGCTGAGGAGCCAGCGCTGTCCGAAGACATCTCCATGGTCATGTGGCATAAATAAACGCCAAAGGTGCACTGAGCGTTGTTACCTTCCCACCAAAGTCGTCCCTATTATTTCTACTTGCATTTTTTATGTGCTTTCAAACTGCTAGGTTGGCAGAAGCTGGGACAAGTAACGGGAACTCACGTGGCACTAGGGATTTGAACTGCCAACCTTTCTGATCAATAAGATCAGCTGAGCAACTGCATCCCTTCTTGTCTAGTTTATACAGCCCCAAAAGCCAAAAGACACCAAAACCTCTCATTGCAGGAGTTTAAAAAAGCAAAGGACAAATAAAAAAGAAAAATTAATATTTCAAACATATACAAACATATACAAGGACATCCACAAGCACACACATAGATTGCAACTCCAGTGATCTCAATCTATAACAGCTAGAAAATGGTGCATTTTCCATTATGAGCAATGAACTCCACTCACTCTTAAAGCCATCTAGCTGTGTAAAGTTCTTTTTGCTTATACTGTATGTCCCTATTTTTTTTTCCTCATAGAACTGAAACAACTGAATGAATTAACCATCAGTTCTTGAAACGTTTTTATACTTACCATAACCAATATTACTGGTTAGATGAAGTCACCCCGTTCACCTGCTTATTTTCATCTAAATACTGAAAAGATATAATATACATATTACTGTGCCATTTTAAAAGGTAGCAGAAAGCAATTTTATTTCTATAAGGAAAATGTACATCTCTTGACATTTAGCTTAAGACACAGGCAATAAGTTCACATTCATGTGACATCACAATTCACAGTGAGACAGACAATTCATTCTTTGTGTCAGTGCAAATTTAATAAAACTTTTGAGTGTAATAAACAAAAATAAAAAGATGAGTGGAAGTTCTGAAAGCAGGTCTAAGTAAATATTGCTTTATGGAGTTTATGAAGAAATCAGGAGTGAGGAATAAAAATCTATATTTTTCAATACTAAGTAACATGGGATTTTATTTATATCATTGTTAATAGTTGCCATTAATATTTCATTTTCAAACTGTTCATGAAGCAAGTCCAGAAAGAATAAACTGAAAAGGTTTACAGCTACATAGAAATAAAGCATGGTACTAAGGAGAGACATCAACTTGCTGAGATATACAGTATACCTGCCTGAAGGAGGAGAGACTGACTCACATAACACTAATACATACAGATGATAATAATAATACAATAGCAGAGTTAGAAGGGACCTTGGATGTCTTCTAGTCCAACCTCCGGCCTAGGCAGGAAACCCTATCCGTTCCAGACAAATGGCTGTCCAACATCTTCTTACAGATTTCCAGTGTTGGGGCATTCGCAACTTCTGGAGGCAAGCTGTTCCACTGATTAATTGTTCTAACTGTCAGGAAATTTCTCCTCAGTTCTAAGTTGCTTCTCTCCTTGATTAGTTTCCACCCATTGCTTCTTGTTCTACCCTCAGGTGCCTTGGAGAATAGTTTGACTCCCTCTTCTTTGTGGCAACCCCTGAGATATTGGAACACTGCTATCATGTCTCCCCTAGTCCTTCTTTTCATTAAACTAGACATACCCAGGTCCTGCAACCGTTCTTCATATGTTTTAGTCTCCAGTCCCCTAATCATCTTTGTTGCTCTTCTCTGCACTCTTTCTAGAGTCTTCATGTCTTTTCTATATCGTGGTGACCAAAACTGAATGCAGTATTCCAAGTGTGGCCTTACCAAGGCATTATAAAGTGGTATTAACACTTCACATGATCTTGATTCTATCCCTCTGTTTATGTAGCCTAGAACTGTGTTGGCTTTTTTGACAGCTGCTGCACACTGCTGGCTCATATTTAAATGGTTGTCCACTAGAACTCCAAGATCCCTTTCACAGTTACTACTATTGAGGAAGGTATCACTTATACTGTACCTGTGCATTACAATGCATTTTTCAGATTGGTTCATGATAATTTTTATTTTATATATTTATTTGGGTTTTATCTCATCTTAATTACTTTATAGGCAATTCAAGGAAGTGAATATACATAATACTTCTTTCTCTTCCTATTTTCCTCACAACAAGTCTTCTATAAAGTGGATTTGGCTGAGAGAGAGTGACTCATCCAAAGTTAGCCATCTGGCTTTCTTACTCTTACTGGGATGTCCCATGCAGATAGTTTAGGAGTTTCAGCTGCACCATAATTTGGAACTAAGGACAGTCAGCTAACTGATTGCCAATAAATTTTGGAGGCCAATGTCAGATATAGACTTGGTGTCCAATGTCAGATGCTCACTTGGTGACCATTTCACTTACTCAATAGAAGCTTAAGTTACAAGTTAACTTAAGTTAAGCTGGAAAGCCACCTTCCTCTTGCATTTCTACTCCATGGTCTTAAGTATTTCTCATTTCTTTAATAGGTTCCATCTTTTATATCTCATTTCGACTATCTATTTGGCTTTTATCCTGGTGAAATCTTCAAACTACTTCTTTATGAAGAAACCAAGTGCTGTTTATTTATTTATTTAATTCATAAATGATAATAATAAGTGTACTTGAATAGAAAACACTTTAAATAAAACAACCAATTAAACAATATAAAATGTGACAACAATCCCATCTTATATCTGTAGAATATACTGTAGAACAGTATATTCTGTATATACAGTATATTCTGTAGAATATACTGTAGAACAGTAACTTTGTTTCTATTCTGAAATTTTCTTCTGAATATTATGTTTGCAATGAAAAAAAAACTTTGATTTTGTTTTTGTTAACTAGATAGGATTATTGTTATAGAAATATAGAAGTATAAAAAGTATAGAAGTATAAAAAGTATAGAAGTATAAAAAGTATATACTTTTTGTAAAAGCAAAAAGTTGTGGTTGTAATGTTGTGATCTTCTACTATGCTAAAGAGAGTAGGAAGTTGATGCCTTTTTCTTTCCTTTTCTCCCTTTATACTATTTTCTTTTCCCTCCCCCTCTTCTTGGTTTTCCACTACTTTTTATTTTTCTTGTATTTTATATTTTTAAAAACCAATAAAAAGTGTTTAAAAAATAAAGAGAAACAAAGAAAACAATTAAAAATAAAACTTACAAAACAAACAACAGCAATTTAAATCTCAAAGGCCATATGGAGGAGCTCTGGCTTTACAATGTTTTTTTTTTAATAGTCAAGGATAGCTGGTAAAAACTATCCCTTCTAAAGTAAGAGAATCTCTCTTCTGGATTGCTTTAGAGCAGAGGTGCATAACTTCCACTGGTTCAAGGTCTACAGAAAACTTGCATGGGTTATTGAGGGGGCTTGAGACCCAAGCTTCAAGCACTTCACGTTGCTGAAATTACTCGCTCAAAGAAGAAGAGTACTATCAAGATAAGTGGGCTTGAGCCCAAGGCAAAAAAAGTATTTTGAGAAATGTCTCAAACAAGCTGTTCTCTAGTTCACAGAAATGCAAACAGAGTAAGCGGGACAGCACATTCAGACTTGGAAGAGTGCGTTACTCTACCTATTACAATCAGGTAATTCTGACCTAGATGTCACTTATGTCATGGATCTGTCCCCAGCCTCCTCTTTGATGTAAGTTCAGAGGTGGATGAAGATGAGCTGAGTTCTGGCACTCTGAGGAAGAGAATATAGGGGCATGAGAAGACTTGGACCAGGGAGTGGAAAGCTCCAGCAGTCACAGACAGAATAACTGGATGGACAGCAGGCTGACCCTGTCTTCTCTGCACCCTACACATCCTGAATCAGAAAGAGGTGTAGTCATATTCACTGACTATCATCAGCTACTCTCTTTTCTCACCCGAAGCCTCCAGACCAGGGGTAGGTTCCTGCCAGTTCTAACCTCTTCTATAGAAGAGGTTCCACAAATCTACAGTGCCGTTTAGAATTGGTTCCAGCTCCCTCCCCCCCCGCCCATCTGCACATCATCAAGATGAAGAGCGAGAGGAGGAATTCTGGGAGTTGAAGTCCACAAGTCTTAAAGCTGTCAGGTTTGAACACCCCTGGAGTTTTTTTTTCTAAAGGGTTAGGGGTACAAGGGTCTTGTAACCTGACAGATTTAAGACTTGTGTGCTTCAAATGCCAGAGTTTCTGAGCCAACATTTTGGTTGCTAAGCAAGAGCGCTGTTAAGTGAATTTCACCACATTTTACAAGTTGGCCATGCCCACCCAGTCACATGACTGCCAAGCCACTCCCACCCAGTCACATGGCCAGCAAGCCACTCCCACAAAGCAGGCCACACCTACAGAAGAGTTTCTAAAAAAAATTGAAATCCACCACTGCTCCAGACTAATCTTGGCTCAGGCTAAGTCTGCCTTGGCTCCCTCCAAGTTTTCCCATGCCCCCATATTCTCTTCCTCAGAGGTGGCAGAACCTAGCTCCTCCTCCTCCTCCTCCTCTTACAAATTCACATCCAAAGAGGAGGCTGGAGGCAAGTCCCTGACATAAACCAGTGCCATATAGGTCAGGACTACCTTATTGTGATAGCTAGAGTAACAGAATCTTCCAAGTCTGAATGTGCTCTCACACTTACTCCATTTGTATTTCTGTGAATTGGAGAACTGGAGAACAGTTTGTTTGGAATGACTTTGAACTGCATCTTGTGTCTTCGTTGGACTGAGCTTTGTCAACAACTCCAGTATCACTCCAGTCTTGCTGAGCGTGGCAACTGGATCTGCTCTTTGTGTGGAATATCTTGGAACTTCTGGGGGTTTCAATAAAAGCCTTTAACTCACTAGAAATAATACTTTTTTATTATAATTTTTTTATTCTTAATTTTCAAAACAAACACAACACAAAGAATCCTCCTTTTTTACATACTGTAGAAAGTGTATCTGTTGGTTACAAAAAACCTTTGTGCATCTCTTCCACAGTCATCAACCATAATTCATATTAACTCAAGTATTTTAACTCAGGTATTTATACATATTACCATCAACATACCTCCATTTTCATTTGACTACAATTGTTTAAATATCCTTCATCATAAAATATATTAAGATTTAAAACATAACCACAAACTGGCATTTCATTTGCTATTTCTAAAATCCTCCAATAACACTGAATCCTTATGGCCTATCTAGTAACAAAAATTTCTAATCCTCCTTACCAAATCACTGTTTACAATTTACATCCAGTTTCCTTATGTTGTACTCATACATATATATTTTCATTTGTATAATTACCCCTCCTTTATTTAACTATATCCTGTATCATAACATTTCCCCCTAATAATCAAAATTTAACTAAATTTAACTTAATTCTTTTTTTATTAGCCTTTACATATAACCAAAAAGATTTCTAATCTTCCTTTCATGGGTACCATTCAAATGTTCATATTAAATTATTACTTATCATAAAAATACATATGTATATATTATTATCATGATCAATTATTTATTTGACTATATCTATTGTCACTAAATTTCACTAAGTTTAACTGGTTTTAAATTATGCACTTCCATCTATCAATCTGTATCTTTCCAGTAGCAAAACAATCTCATGTCTTCTGCCATTTGTGGTATCAGTCCTCTAATCATCTCTTTAATCAAATTTGTATGCGCTCCTCTTAGCAACTCATTGCTTATTAAGTCTCTCGTGTAATTTTGATGTCCTTCTTCTGTTTCCTTAATCAGATTATCTTTAATGTCAGTGGTGTTATCAATGATGTTGCTAATAAAATTTATCTCTTTAAATCCATAAATTATTTTGTTTTTTTCTTCTTCTGTAGCTTGCCATCTGGGGTAGAGTTCCCCTCCATTTAATTCCTCTTTCAATGTTCCACTCTTTCCATTTCCAGACACAAACCAATCACCATAGATATCAGCGGATTTAATTTCTTTATGGTAATTTTCCTCTTTGGTTTTTAGGACTCTAACCTCCACTTTTTCCACTTGATAAACATCTCCAACTTCTTCATCATATTTTACTGTTAGATGCTCTAGGTTTTCCAACTTCTTCTCCGTTCTCTCAAATGTATTTGACAATTTCTGAATTTCTAACAATATCTTTTGCAGGGTTAAATTTTCTTTCTGCTGTTGAAGATGTGCATTATCTGCAGCTCACAAACACTACTGCTCTGGTTTAGAAGGTTTTTACAAAATTAAGCATAAATTCACAATAAGGTCTTATTTTCACTTTTCTCTGGTTAAAGATATACTTCAAAGGAACATATGTATGCTTTCTTCTTGACACTCTCTATAAACAAACAGTGAGACCTTGAAGTGCCAAGCCAAAATAATTAGTAAGGAAAGTAAGAGTGTTTTGTTTCCAATACACAAACCTCCAGCTTCCGAGCAGCACCGTTTTTCTTTCCCTCCTTGGTAACAATTTTCTTTGTTTCCTTTTGTATCTTTTTTATATTCCAAGTTTTAAAAAAGTCAAATTCTTGAATGAGTTGGAGAAGAAAAGGGGAAAAACACCCACAGTAGTGAAGAAGTAGAATCTTAGTCCATAGGTTACAAAGAATAATAATAAAAGAAAAAAAATAGAAGAAAACTTAATCCATTCGTTTTAAAAGGCTTGCATAAATTCCATCCATGAACATAGCATTTGAAAAGTAAGATAACCCACTGTCCAAAACCATTCAAAGCTTAATTCCACCGCTTATTTCTTCTGTTCTCAAATTTAAATTAACTTTAAGTTTTTTATAGGCAGTCTCTTTTAAAACAGCAAAAATTCCTCACCAGATGGAAACACTTTCTCTTTCTGTATCCTTCCATTTTGGAGACACCCCAACTTCATCAGCCTAATGGCTGGATTTTTTGTTGCCGGCTTAAAGAACTTCTCTTGGATCCATCAGGGACTTTGCGATGTCCCTGAGATGAGCAAGATGTATTCTTCTTGTTCACCATCTCTGTGGGACAGTTTAGGTCCAATTGGACCACCCAACGGCAAAAGTATCGGCTGCGGTCTCAGAGCATCGAGACCGCACGTCCGTATCATCGCGACATTGGATCCTCCCTCCACAAGAAAAAATCTTAAAATGTTTACTTGTCTCCTCATATGAACATTCCTGTCTAAGTTCAATTGGAGGGGCCTCATCCACAGGTCAGTCCTTGATTTTCTTACCTAAAATATTTACCAGATATGTATGAACCTACTGGAGCAGGCCTGATCTCCAAATAGCATTCCTCTAAGCCATCAGGTTTCCTGGTCAAATATTACTAGATATGGAAATGGGGTTCATTACGGGAATCAAGATTATCAGGTTGCTGTTGGAACAATATGATGTATCCTGAACTGTTCCAGCTATTGTAAAGGCTAATCAAAGTTCTATGTTATTAAAAGTAAAAGCTAAATATGTCAATATTTCGAAGGTGTTAAACTGGATATTTCTAAAGACTATATAGATTTTACCTGGCCATTTCTAAATTTATAGAAAGACTTTGTTTGGCATAATTATAAAAAAATTAGAGACTATGAACTGGTTTGCTTTTGAGAAGATGATATAAGCAACCATGTTTCATTTTACTTTTGGTTCAGAGTCTACATGATTTCACTTCAAAATGGATTAACTTAAGCCCGAGTGCTGACTTACCCATTATACAAAGTCAGGAACTTACTTCATGCAACATTTTGAATATTACAAAATACATCAAATCGTTATTCAATTGGAATTGTTATTTCTATTGCAGAAGTAGGGAAAGCTGCCAGTAGGATTTTACGCCTTACATGAAAAAGAATCTTTTTTGGCTTTTAATGCTAGGCACTTTGGCTTAGATAAGTAAGAAGTGCCATAAGTTATTCTGAAAGCAAAATATCAGTCCTGGCTTATGATGAAATGCTGGCTATAGGCAAAATACTAGCTTTTGGAAGCCAGAACTTGACATCTTAAAGGTGATAAAACAGAACAATGATTATAAGGAGTTAATTCAGAATTGCTAGATACTAATAAACAATCATTATTTTTCACCTAAATAGTTAAATTTCAGATTTGAATGGGAGCTTTGATTGCTCTGAAATTTAGGATTTAGGGAGTGCTTGCATGAGACTAAGTAATATAATGGCTATGAAAACCACGATAGATTAAGGAGAATAATTCAGTATGATGCTCCAAAAAAAGCTGTCCAGACAACTATAGCTTAAGAAACCAATCCCTTTTCTATGATAATCATTAATAATACAACTCTACCTAAAGGCCAAATCAGTGTCATTATGAAGCTTAAAGATCTGAGAATTCAGAACTTCATTTAAGGTGTTATAATGCTCACATTGTTTTAATCAACACATTTATTCTTTTTAATAAGTGGCACATAGGCTACAGAAACAATTGAATATTATGAATATAAACATCAAGCCTTTTCACATTTATTAAAGACAAAAATAGACAGAAAAAAAGAGAGAATACTATCACCATGGAGCAAAACAGGCAGAATATGGTAGGATATGAGAAGGCATAATTGCATGCTTTGATATTTATGATGAAAGACCTGAGCTGAAAGAAAAATGGCAAAAATGCTATCTTAGCCCTTTATGAAACAAAGAAAACCTGAAGGTCGTGCAATAGTAATTTTCATCATTCCTTCCAAAGCCTTGACAAGCTTTGAAAATTTATATGTAATAGCAGCTAGCTTTTCTAAGTGAAAGTACTTTGAAATCATCTTGGGATAGATGCGTATAAAGGAAAATTTCATTTCTTCAAATGCAACAAAAGCAAAATTATATTCCAGAGCACTAAATAGACTACTTTTTAAATTTTATGTTTTCCTAGAGTGGCAAAGCTATATTTTGTTACACGGTTAAGCTAATTTGTTTGTATATGAAAGATGTTTCTGTGTCTTTGTCTTGTCTATCTAGATTCAATTTTTATTAGAAATGAATATTTACTTAAAATGTAGTGTTATAATATTATGAATAAAAGTCATATAGTTTGATGTGGAATGCTTAAAATATTTCTAGAATAAAAGTACCTGGACAGATGTCTTGTTTGCACAGATTTGTTTTGCTAACCATCAAAAACATGCCTAATTATGAATAGGTTCTGTTTTTAATGTCAATTTTCCTACATACAATTTACTTTTGGCATAGGAATAAATCTTAAATATAGCAAAGATGCACATGTTCTGTTTGGGCCATTTCCAGTATGGGCTACATACTATTTCCTAAGTGCAGGAATAGATGGATCATTCTTCCCGCACTCCCAGCCTGTTGCAAATGCACCTTGCATCCATGTTCCACAGCTTCAATTCAAAGCTTGTTTTCTTACTGAAGCTATTTTAAATGCTTCATACCGTGTGTGTGTGTGTGTGTGTGTGTGTGTGTATATATATATATATATAATATTTACAACCCCCGGTATGCCCAAATATATATATATATAATCTTTTGTGCAGGGCTACACAGAAAGTGGGATAAGAAGATTTATTATTGAACTATCTGAACAGTATGAAAAGAATTATGAAGAGGGTGTGTTCTTCTGGATGGAACTTGACTTAAATACTAGTCTCCTAAAGTAACTGATAGCGAGGCTATCAGATTGGGTTGCAAAAATCCAGAAGACCACTAGAGGTCAGCAAAGAGTTAAAGAACCCGCCTAATCTTTTGTGCCAAATATTGACTCTCCAATATTTCAGTTTGGATGGTTAGCTCTATAATTCACATTCAACAATTAGAATTATTTTAAAACAATATTCGCAAGAGGAGCTGGCTATACTGTATGTTAGTTTGTCTCAAGATTTGCCAAAGAAGAAAACTGCTGTGTAGCCAGATGTGGAAAAAAACAGAATGCATAGAATTGTGACCTTTCTGATGATCACCCAAGTCTGAAAAGTTAATAGTAAAAGCAAAAGATAATATTCTTTTTGAATATAAAATATTGCAGAAGAATAAAGCATGAAATAAATCAGATTTAGACAAAAAACATGGGATGTTCTCTGTTTCTAAGCTTCTCTTTCATCAACACAGTCCTGCAGTGCTTAACATACTAAACTATAATCTGTGATGAATTCTGGAAGAATGCAAGTCTGAGATTAATTGCTCATTGAATCATAAAGAAAGCTAACAGAATTTGGATAGAATAGGATATGACATGGGAGGGAAGATGACTAGGGATGGGCCAGAGGCAAAGGTGATCAACTGTATATATGACACAAAGAACAGACCTTGTGATAATCCAAACAATCATTCGGAAGATTTATTTAGGGACTTTTAAAAATACAATGTATATCCTATAATATCGGTCTGACTAGTGCAGCATAGAATGGAAGTATTGATGCAGTCCAATATTGCACTGGCTTTTTGGCAGCTCCAGCATGTTGCTGTCTCACACTCAATCTAGATATCCAGATCCTTCTCGTAAGTATTTCTTCTCTATTTTTCTACTATGGTAGGTGTCGAATCTTATGTTTTACACTGTTGGAATGCATATCTATTTATCTCAAAGATAAACTTCTTTTCCAATGAATCCAGTTTTGTCATACAGTGTCTAACATGATGAAATCAGGGACTTTATTTTAGAGTAGTCTAGGCAAACAATTGCAGCAATTCACAATTGAGTCCTGAATGCATTCAGATTAGCATACTCCAACCTTCAGATGCATGAGATTGCAACGCGTATGCATTCCAAGCAATTATTTAAACATTGATTATGATGTGTTGAATGAGAATAATGGTAGCAGACAAAGAATGAACTCCCCTTATTTTATCTTGGATCCTATAGTGATAAATATGGTAAGAGAGTCTGATAGATAGCTGTGAAGTTCTACACAGCTGAGTAATATCAAGAAAGCAAGAACTACGTAAATTCCAGTAAAATATTTTGCTGAAACTTGAATAGCATAAAATAAATTTCCCACTCTCATTTATAGTGAAATAAAACAATGTATGTTTGAATGACTGAAATGCTTCTTTCCACCTGGTCTAACTTGCATTTAGGTAGGTAAGCTGTCAACCATCTTGCCTACATCCCTTGATTGTTTCATGTCTGCTCCTTTCCTTCTTTTTTTCAAATAACAGACAAAATTTCTTTTACACAGCATAAAATGCAGAAGTCAACTACCATAGGATGTAATGGTTGCTGCAAGCTTGGGTAATTTAAAGTAGACAGATTAGTTTTTGCAATATGTGACTGTTAAGCAGTGTTAGAAACTAGTCTAGGAAAAGTCTTTGAATAACAGATGACAGAGAAAAATTATGAGAGGAGGAATTTTCTTAGGGGTTATGATTGACTACTATTAGGAACAGGATGTTGAAACAGCAGAGCCTTTGTTCTGATCCAGAAAAAAAGCAGCTTTTTTTCTGGATCAGAACAAGTAGCAGCTTTTGCTATTGACAATAAGAAGCAAAACCTTTTTTTTTACTATTATGAAAATTAATGACAAAATGAGGGAATATAATTTTGGTGGAAGTATTAATATGATATTTGTAAGTGATATAAAATTTGGAAATACAATTACAATTAATTAGCCTGATCTTGTACATGTTTAGCTGTAAATATCTCCAGATAATGCAATTAAAGCTTAATTATTTTATGAAATGGATTGGTATTGATGATTAAAAAAACCTAAAAAAGCCTCCCCACTACATTACACTAGATATGAAAAATTTCATGGTTTTGAACACCAGTCCCTATTTATTTTAATTTGAATAATAGTATTTTCCATCCAATCAGGATAAAGATACTAGTCCCTGGAAGCTCAAACATACATCTATAGCAGAAATGAAATGAATGTTTCTGAATTGTACTGAGGAAATGGAGTTTTTTTTTTTTTACTTTACAGCACATTACCACTGATTTGCAACCAGATATGTGCAGCTGACTAAGGTATGAAACTGTCAAGAATGGTTGGATCCCATGGATTGCTGACTTTATGGATGGAGAAGGATGAGAAGAACATGATGAGGAAGAAAGGAAAAAATAAACTGAAGGGAGAACGGATGGACCATTAAAAATCAGGATAAATATTTATGCAGGTGTGCATATATGCATATGTTTCAGATAAAGCAGTGCTGGAAGACTTCTCTTGAATATTTGTAAGAATTCATGATGATGACAGAATATTCAACAATATATGTATTAAAATGTTCTTGTGATGAACAAAAAAAACCTTTCAGAATGTGACAATAGTATGCTATTGATCTTCCTGTTTAGTTTAGAAATTATTTTAATAATATACACAAAACATGCATATTATGCATATGTACATAACACATACATGCACATTGCATACATTTGTGTAAGAATCTACTAATTTTAACAAAAATAGAGAAAAAATATTTGAAATCAGAAATATCTCTCTCTGTCTCTCTGTCTCTCTGTCTCTGTCTGTCCCTCTCTCTCTCTCTCTCTCTGTCACACACACACTCACACACACTTATGTACAAACCACAAACACACATAAAGACATACAATTGTGGAGCACTCCTGAGAATTCTTGGTTGTTTACAAACTCAGCATTCAAATTTTTTTTATTAGAAAATTGTCCCAAATGCTAAATAAAATAACTTGTGGAAAGTAATAGGTTTCAATTCTCAAGAGATTCCACCCTGCAGAAAGTTGACCCTTCCTTAAAGCAGTCAGTCAGTATGATGATAATGTGAAGTCCAACTGCTTGAAACAAATAAATAATAAACGAAGATGGTATTTGAGTCCAGGAAAATTCATCTAAGAGGTCAACACCTGCCTCTTGTTAGTGAACTTAGTAAGATATGTAGTATGTTTGGAAAGAACAGCTAGAGGTTAGAAGCTCGACCAAATTCTACTCTTCATCTTTCAAGCTCAAAAGTGGCTACTAAGCATGAACCAAACAAAGCACTGATGGATGTTTGTGTGTATGTGTGTGCGTAGTCTAAGCTCTGTTTTCACTGCAGGGGAGTAGAGACTCAGAAAACATAAGAAAGAAAAGTTAGCATTCTTTCTGAGCACCAACCTGCTGCTAAACTGGAATTTTGTATTGATTTTTCTTGAAGCCTGTAATCTTGAAAGCTTGTAACAGAGGATGAGGTAAATATCATTTTATTTGCTCAAATAGGTTTAGATTAGATTGAGATGAAAAAGCTAGGGACAGGCTAAATTAGGAATGAAAGCGGCAATTACAGATTATTGTTTCCAACAGTAAGTAGAATAGGTTATTTCGCTGATGAAAAGAATGGCTGAAGCAATCAGCAAGTTGCCTTTGCTTTTCAAATAATATTCAGAAATAAAAGAATAAATGAACTCCAGAAAATATATAGAAAATTATATATTTGTTAAGTTGTATATATCTATTGTTCCCAAAACCCTTCTCTTTCTCAAGATGATTGAATTTAAATTACTAGTCCTCAATTTATGACCACAATTCAGCCCAAAAGTTCTGTTGCTAAGTGAGACAATTGTTAAGTGAGTTTTGTCTCATTTTATGACCTTTCGTACCACAGTTGGTAAGTTAATCACTGCTGTTGTTATGCTAGTACCATGGTTATTAAATGAATCTGGTTTCCCCACTGACTTTGTCAGAATTTCACAAAAGTTGATCACATCATCCCAGGACTCTGCAACCATCCTAAATAAGAAATAAGTTGCCAAACATCTGAATTTTGATCACCTGACCACGGGGAATGCTACACTTATAGCGCACTTAGGGTTGTAAGTATGAAAATTGGTCATAAGCAGTGGTGGAATTCAGCCACTTCTCACCACTTTGGGAGAACCGGTTGTTAACTTTCTGAGGAGTTTGGTGAACTGGTTGTTGGAAGAAATCATTAGGGCAGAGAACTGGTTGTTAAATTATTTGAATCCAGCCACTGGTCATACGTTACTTTTTTTGGTGTGTTGTAACTTTGAACATTTACTAAATGATTTTAGTCCTTTTTAAGCCAAGGACTACCTGTATAACCATTAAGGATAATATCAGCTGATAGTGCTGCACTAGTGCCAATACTTCTTTTCTATGCATTTTATTAGGCAAAGATTGCATAAAATTCAAATCCAAACAGAAGAATATTGCCAGTTATTTAAAGATATTCCTTCTATAAAATAGATTTAGAGAGGGGAAAGAAAGAGTTGGAAAGGAAGGATATGGGTGGAAAATCTTTGCAACGATGCTGACAAAAAGGCAGAGAATTTAAAAGGCTTAACCATGTCTTATCTCAAAGTCTGTTTTATTTCTTCATCTTTTGAGCACTTCAAACATATGAGCTGTTATTCCATCTTTAGATCAGTAACTTTGAATTGTTCTACCTGTCATTCCACAGTGACTAGCACAGCAAGATGTCATATAGTGATTGTTTGCACTTTCATTCTTTCACATTAAATGGCAATCATCTGGCCTTTTTGATTTGTTTCTTTTATTTAGCCCTGAAGTTTTTACACTAGAATCTCATTAAACTGAACTAGTGTACTCCTGTCAAAAAACTAATGGAAAAAAAAGTTTAAAAGAGAAATGTTTCACCTGTATTGTCACTTACTGAAAGAATTGCATTTATCAAGATTTGGACTGTTTACCATTTTTTTCTTTTACATCCATTTGGCATGCCTACCTTTTCCCTTGATTTAATGCCTGGCGTAATCCCCAATTTTAGAATGATTTGACAAATGAGAAACCAGATTAAAAAAGGAAGAAGCAAAACTTGTGTACAGTGATAAAGACAGATATTGTGGCTTATTCAAATGTGTCAAGTGTTTGACGCATGTTAAAATCATCTGCACAACAATCTTTTTCTTCTTCCCTGAAAAAAACCCCTGTCATAATACAGAAAACTTGCTAACCTTATGCCAATCAGAATCAGCCCTTTCATTATGGCAGGGTTTCCCAAACTGTGAGGTGTACCTCCTTTGTGGAAGTGAAGATAGAGTCAAAGAGAGTTCTGAAGAACCTTTAGTTTTATATCGTTACAATAAGTCCACCATTTCCCATGTTTCCTTGTGTTGTTTTCATTGTTCACTTGTATTCGTTTACGTGTTTGGATTATTAAGTGTGTGCATTAGGATTACACTAAGGGAAGTGGATGTTTAGGAACCCCAGCACAATGGAAAGTGACCAAGATTCCAGAATTCATTGATGCGAGAAGTAAGCCAGAAACATGGCAAAGAAATTGCAAAACAGAGAATGACAGTCCCTTGGCAATAAGCTAACATTCTAGTGGTTTGAGGAAGATTCAGTTTAATTATCTAGCCACCTAGTTAGTCCATTTCAAAACAAAGAAAGGTAAAATACATCATGGAACAAATGTCTTTTACTGTTATTTTTGTCAGGCCTGGATGTCATCTTTTACATTCGGCCTTCAGGCCTACCACATTTATTGCTGTGGAAAACTGGGATGCGGGATTATATGGAGTGGGGTAGATATAGTCAAAATAACATTCCTTTCTCAGAGAATCAAGGACGTCTTGCCCTGCATCTGGAGTGGCATAACTGGGAGGCATCTCCAGTTTAGACGATGCTTGTTGGGAGCATGTGATGGGCATGTGGGTGCTGGCAGGGGCTTGAATTTTTGTTTTGGGTGGAGAAAACCTGGAAATTTTCAGATTCATGTTTTCCCAGATGTGATATGACATCTCTAATAAAATGGAACTTTGAGGAATATCAAGCCTCAGATTCTTCTTTCGTTAGGGGTGTTACTTGGAACCCTGACCGTATAATTTTAAAATTATTGTTAGAATTTTCTAACATTAAAAAAGTGTGAGATTATATGTACAATGGTATTTCACAGAATCATAAAAGAATAGAATATGTATGTATGTATGTATGTATGTATGTATGTATATATGTAGGTCTCTAGTTATTCGGGTTTTCTCCCGCGTAAAATTGGAGATGTCTTGGCGACGTTTCGACGAAGTCTCATTCGTCATCTTCAGGCTCGGTGCTGAACATATATAAATATATACACATACATGCATGCATACACACATTCACACACACACACACACACACACACACAAATAGTCATCTCGGAGCAAGGTAGGCAAATTTAATAGATACATAATTATTGATTAGATTTATGTGCTGCCTATCTCACCTAGAGGCAATTAGACTAGATTATCTTCTAAAACACAAATATACAGATACAGATTGTACAGGACATAAATGAACAATTTATACTGTTATCAGTATAAATTTTCTTGTGCATTTAAAAAACACTTTGTAATTGTTGATAAGTCTATCTGGAAATCTATTGGCTTTTATTGATATTTCTCTAAATTACAACATATAGAGTAATTCCTGCATAATTCACATTTAAGACCAAACCAGATTTGGTGCAATTACAATCAATTTGGATGTAATGACATCTGGAAATTTGTCTCTTAGGTTAGTAATTAGCATCTTAATTAAATAAATTATGCATGCTTAATTAAAGAAACTGGTAGTATCCTGACTTGTTGCAGGGCAGCCTGGGGCTGTTGATTTCCTTTTAAATTCCTTTTGCAGCCAACAGAAAAATCATTGTCTATTGGGAATAAAAAAAGCTCATGATATATGCAAGATCTAAAAATTCTTCTTTTTCTCCCCAAATTACAAGCAGAACTTCTACATGTAGAAATTTGATATACTGTGTGAGGGGCAGAAAAAGTCACGCAGGACAGGTTTGTTTAATCTGTGGCACCAAGGAGAATGAGAAATATAGCCATTCAATAAAAATCTTCTTTTATCTTACGCTGCTGCACTGACAGATAAGAGAAATATATCATGTGGATTCTTCTACGGGTTGCAGAAAATAAGATAAGACTCTGCAAAATACTGGCAAATTAATCCCACAGAAATTACTAACCATTTTGTCTAAAAATCCAAAAGCCAGTAGGGATAATGTAAAGGTCACCTTTCCTATGAATGCTTAGGATTTCCCTGCTAGTTCAGTAGCATACACTATATACTGAAAGTTGATTTAAAAATAATTTCCCCAGTAATCCTGAGTGTGCTTTCTAGACATAGCCAAGCCATACCCAGATTCCTCAAAAAATCTGTCCTCACTCACGCCATAAAAAATTAGATCACCTTTAGCCTTCACTTCCACCTCTGTTATAAATTACTGTTGGGATCACAGTGATGGCCAAACTGGCAAGCTGAAATAAAACTGTTCTTGGATATGATGCAGAATATCAGTTTGCGGTGATGTGACTTCATGTCCTTTAAGAAAATGTAATCATGAATATTTTTCTGATCTTCACAGATATACATATTATTTTTTTGTATCTCCAAGGAACATTGGAGAGTAATAACTGTAGCTGTTTTATTTATTATGAGATTATAATGAAGTACAGTAGCATATAGAATAAAACAAAATTTTGGATTTAACAATACATTGAAATAAATTATAACATAATCATATAATATAAGGGGCCTCTAAACAAACACAAACTTGTCACAATCATAAGGTGTGTTTTATACCAGAGCATATGTTTTATCTATTAGTGGCTTTTCAGGAACTCAAAAAACAGAACTTTCCCACAAGCCTTACTGCCTTATCCTTTTATTTATCTAGTGTTTTATCTAGTGTTAGGTGTGGTTTCCAGGATTTTTTTAAAATTGCCATCAAATTGTGATTTTTTTTAAAAAAAGAGAAAGGGCTAAATAATGATAAATATAAGTGCTAGCAATAATCAAACACATTGTCAACTTGATACAAGATCATACTATAAGAAAGCTACTTATGCTCTCAGGAATTAATATAGCAATAGCAATAACACTTACATGCATATACCACTTAATAGTGCTTTTACAGCCCTCTCTAAGTGATTTTCAGAGTTAGCATATTGCTACCAACAATATGGGTCTTCATTATACCCACCTCGGAAGGATGGAAGGCTGAGGCAACCTTGAGCCAGTGAGATTTGAACTGTTTAACTGCAGCTAGCAGTCAGTTGAAGTAGCCTGCAGTACTGCACTCTAACCACTGCACTACCTCAGCTCTATAAAGAGAAATTAGAAGACAGCTGAGTAAGTAATATTCCTTTTGTGTGATTCTGTCATTTCCCCCCCTCATGGATAAATCGAACTATCCTAGACATTCAATTGGCATTGATCTCAACTGTATTCAGAATTCATTATCCTGTTAATGAAGGAATAGCACCAGCAATAGCATTTAGACTTATACACCACTTCATAGTGTTTTATAGCTGTCTTCAAGCAATTTATAGAGTCAGAATATTGCCCCCACCAATCTGGGCCCTCATTTTACTGACTTCAGAAGGATGGAAAGCTGAGTCAACCTTGTGTCGGTGAGGATTGAACTGCTGGCAGCTGGCAGAGTTAGCCTGCAATACTGCATTTTAATCACTGCGCCACAACGGTTGATCAAGGAATCCCTTGTGTGCACCAAGAACATTCTTGGAGAAAAGGTTAAAAAAGTCAAGATGTGATTGCAACCATATGATTGAAGCCCCAAAACAAGGATGGGTTCCTACTGGTTCGGACTTGTTCGTCCAAACCGGTAGTAACTTGGGAGCCTAGGTCACTGAAACCGACAGTGACCCAGGCCTGCCACACCCCTGAAGTGGTTCTCCTTTGGCACCGCCATCTTGATTTTTAGTTCTGCGCATGTGCAGAACAATTTTCACTGCAGAAATGTATTTTTCCCTTTTCTCGGAAACTTTTCCGCAAAACTTTTCTGTTTTGCACACGCGTAGACCTTTTTAGTTGCAAATGCGCATCCGTGCAGAGCCGATTTTTTTGCACGCTGAACCAGCAGTAATGCCGGCATCAACCCATCCCTGCCCCAACCTTTTAAAAACATATTGCAAATATGACACATGTAAAAAAAAGGGGGTGGGTCTTTGATTGCATGGTCTGACTCTTGGATTCCTTTTTGATTTTGACTGCTGCTTCTATCAGGATTATTTTATATATAGAATCCAAAGTGCAAATGTAAAAAAAAGTTAAGCATGTGACTTCCAATTTTCTTTATTTGCAATGGGCTTGTAAATTAAGAAAATCCATTTTGGGATCTGTACCTTTCATAATGAATATTCCACTCCATCAAAACTCAACAACAATTAGGTTGAAATAAAAAAGCCGATTCTTTTGTTTTAAAAAATACAGTCTCTAACACCCAAGTAGACACAACCTTTTCAGTCATCCATCATAATGTTTCTATTTCACAGAGAACAGTTCCTTAAATTAAAGACCCTGGGAGGTTAGTAAATCTGAGTCCTCTCAGAGAAGGGAAGAAAGGAGCTTCCAAGAGAATGCCATGTCAGCAACCTTCACTTCTAAAACAGTCAAATAAAAGCTGTTATTGCGTTTGCCATGGTACCACCTGAATTTATCTATTACAGCCAGCAGTGGGATTCAAATAATTTAATAACTGGTTCTCTGCCCTAATGACCAGCTGGATAGCCAGGGCTCGGTGGCCATTTGATTGGTGGGCATGGCTACCTCAGCATTACTCACGTCGATGGGCATTGTAACAGCTGTTCCAATGTAATAAGTGTTAACTGGAGAGGCAGTTTCTGTAAGCAGGGCAATAAAGATTAGGCTAGAAACAACACCAGCATGTTTCCTTCCTGCCTTCCTTCCTTTATAGGGATTAGCCCTATAAAGTGAGAAAAAAACAAAATAAGATTTATTTCAACAACCAATTTTCCTAACTGCTTAGAAAGTTAACAACAGGGATGAACTGGCTGAATCCCACCACTGATTACAACCTATTGCACTGCTGCTATGGATCTGCATATTTACTACATTCCAAATGTAGCAGCATCCTTTACATGACAAACTAAACAGAACTAGCTTTGATTTTCCCTATCCTAGAGCAAACTTTCCTGTTGTTCATAAGCATTGAAAAGAAGGATTCTTCAGTTTATCTATATGGCGAAGGCCAGATAATACTGCATACATTTCATTTTTAATTTAGAAGCCTATCTTCTGCCAAAATGATCATCCACAAAACTATTTTAGATATGATGGAACCAATGTTTTGGCTTCCAATGCCAATAGTAACAACTTAGCAGAAACTGTGGAAGAAATAGCAGCCTTTTGGGCCCAATGAAATGATGGGAATTTTGAAAGTGTATTGAGGTCTTTTTACAAAATGGATGATACAGGAGGTAATTAACATTCCTTACACGGCTGTCATATCCATGACCCATCTACCATGTCACAAAATACTCAGTTTGACCTTACTTGGAAGTTTATCCTACCTCCTTCTCCAGAACAAATGTTCTCTACCATTCCAACTTATTTTTGGTTTAGCTGGTGGACATAATTCCATTTTATTTTCTTAAGAGTGACTACATTGTGGAATCAGGAGGCATTCTTTTTAATAAAAATAATCCGAGAAGACAGTTCCAAGTTATATTAGGGAACTGACCTTGAAAAATATTCTATCTGTCCTATAATATGACAGACTAGATAGAGAGACCTGTTTGCAGTCAAGAGGCATGAGGGGTCTACAAGATAGACTTATTGGTCATCTGACAATGTGAAATAAGCTGCTCTTATAGATGCACTGGAGCCTTTGTGCTACCCTCCAAAGAGCCCTGAATATGCTTTTCTTAAGTGGCCATTTGACTACTAAATCAGTGGTGACTGAGCAATTTTCTGTATTATTCAAACAATATTTTAATTAGGGGAACGGGAATTCTGGTTTGGGGAAATATTTGATTTTATAGTAATGTTTTTACTTTGACAATTGCTCAGAGTAGGTGGTATAAAGATGATACCAAACTAACATTATTTGAAACAATTTAAAGTCATTTCAAGTCATGAGAATCACATTGCCTACTTACAGAACAAACAGCTTATTGAATTCTCAATTAATCCAAACATTCCTTATCAGTTTTTGCAGTACATAAGGAAGAATGCAAGTTTTGTATTTCAGCTGAGTGGCAGACATGAGTGGCTGTTGGGCCTTAAAGGATACAGTAGGCAGTCAAGTCAAATTTAATATCCTGAAGGTGTCAGTTCAATATGGGTACCTCTTAGTTTGTAGGATGCAGGTAACATTATGTGGGCTTCCACATAAGTCTCTAAATGGAAGCTCCTAGTTTGTTTGAGTATGCCTGAGATAAAACAAAAGTCTGGTTGCACTTTTGACATGTTGACCAAAAATATGCCAAAACTGACTGCCATTGTCTCTGCATTTAATTAAATCATTTCTATGTCACCAGTCATACTGATACATCAATTACAATGGCTTCCAACATACTAAAAAGTTAAAAAGTGCTTAAAACAATTACAATTAGAAAAATTGGAGAAGTTAAAAGTTAAAAACCACAATGTTGTGCAGCCTGAGTTTGAGAATCTTCACTACCCTATCAACTATCCCCAACATAACATGTCCTTGCCAGAGTCCCAGCCTAAGACAGACCCAGGTTTTTAGGCTCATCTGGAAAGCCAAGATAGTGGGGAAAGACCTCACCTCCAGTGAGTGGAAGGTCACAGCAGAAATAAAACCTCTTCTCCTGAACTCCAGCTGCCAAAAATTCTTTAGCTGATGGGATCCAAAGTAAGCCCTTTGTATTACAGTAAATAGGGCAGGCTAGTCCCATCAGGGTGATATGGTTCCTCATATACCCATGACATAAAGGGCTTTAAAGGTAATGACTAACATTTTGAATTAGGCCCAGAAGCAAACTTGCATTCCACGTAGCTTATGAAAGAAAAAATGCCATATGTGCCACCTGAGGGGCCTCCAGAATCCATTATCATGAATGTTCCAAGTGGCTGAGTATGACTAAGACTAATAACTTATTTACTTGTTCTCTGTCTTATTAAAGTATATGAAAGCTTAGAGTGTCACAATGGAGAATATAATTCATTATCTAGGAACCTTTTTTAAATGACAATAGCATAAGGAAAACTGTGATGTAGAATGTTAAGGATTAACATGTTCACTGATACAAGTCTGCATGTCAGATAATTTATTCTACTTTTATAGATTTATAAAAAGCATGTTATAAAATAAGTAGACTTGAATTGTGCAATGTTTTGAGTGTATGTGGTATTCGAAAATTATTGTGGAATGGTATAAGAACCTATATGATGGAAGTAAAAGATTTTGAGAATAAAACTCTTGGCAAATGATTTGACACTGAGCAAAGAGTTAGATAATGATAAGGAGTCTAGTTTCATTTTAAAAACAATACCCCTACTGTAGAAATATATTATTGAACCACTACAAGGCTAAAGACCTTAAAGTTCTTAGTAGTTAGATTAGTTGTTAATCAAATTCTGAGACTCTAGGAAAACATGGATACAATTTTAATTGTAATTTAATGTTATTTAAGCCTTATTTTAGAGAAAAGCAACAAAGAACATGATTAAATGAAGGAATTGAAATCGAAAGAAAAATATACTTTCATAAGCTAATGTAGGTTCAATTATGAGAGTTGTTTCCAGAACTATTCATCAAGACAAGCACTTTACAACAGAATAACAGAGTTGGAAGGAACCTTGGAGGTCTTCTAGCCTAACTACCTGCTCAGGAAGGAAATCCTATACCATTTCAGACAAATGATTGTCCAATATCTTTTTTTAAAATATCCAGTGTTGGAAAACCCATAACTTCTGGAGGCAAGTTGTTTCACTTATTAATTGTTCTGTCAGAAAAATTGCTCCTCAGTTCTAGGTTACTTCTCTCCTTGATAATTTTCCATCCATTGCTTCTTGTCCTGACTTCAAGTGCTTTGTAGAATAGTTTGACACTCCTCTCCTTTATGGCAGCCCATTAGGTATTGGAACACTACTATCATCTCATCGTTCATTTCATTAAACTAGACATACCCAATTCCTGCAACTGTTTTTTTGTTTGTTTTAGCCTCTAGTCACTAGTCATCTTTGTTGCTCTTCTCGGCACTCTTTCTTAAGTCTTAACATCTTGGCAATATGGCAACCAAAACTGGATGCAGTATTCCAAGTTTGATATTACCAAGACATAATAAAATGGTACTAACAGTTCACATGATATTGATTAATACAGCCTAGGACTGTGCTGGCTTTTTTGGCAATTGCATCAGACTGCTGACTCATATTTAAGGGATTGTGGACTAGGACTTCAAAATCATTCTCTCATTTAGTACTATTGAGCCAGATATCACCTGTACTACATCTGTGCATTTGGTTTTTCTTATCTAAATGTAGAATCTTACTTTTTTCACTGTTGAAACTTTTTGATTAGCATATTATTAATGCTAGATGCATTGTAAGGCATGTACGTACTTTACTAAATCAATATACTGTAGTCATTTTACTTTTAAAAGATAAAGACCCCCCCCCACTTGTTATGTTTATACTAAATTCTACCAAAAGAGAAGCAAGATTAAATCTGTACTGCAGATCTAAAGATGAAAGAACAAATAACTGGCACAAAGCCCTAAAGACCAATTAAGAAGGTACTTGAATAGCACAGGATTCCATTGGCTTCCTATAGATAAACATATCTTTGGATTTATTATAATTACTTTTAAAGCCAGAGAGGATCCAGAAATGATTTATGAAAACAGTAATAGCTAGGAATGAAATATCAGGATGGGCAGTAAAAAGAAAATATCTTCTACAGGAGTATAATTTATGCTCTTGATTATGAGTGTGAACAATGATACAACAGTTTGGACATTCCTTGAAACTTAATCAAGTATTTTGCAAGCTAATTGTAAAGTCAAGAGCAGAAGTAGAGAACTCAGCACTAAGTGCTCTATTGAGTTGAAAAAGGATGTTGATTACGCCATACCTTTTTTAAATAAAGAAATATTATTTTCAAGGATGCATAAATAGTTTGCAATCATTTCCCCATTCCTGTTGTAGTATACTAAATTCAAATCAGTTGTTTATTATCGAATACTATCTTCATATTAATAAGGCAACAAAGGTATAACTCTTAATTTGTTTGGCCAGTATGTTCGGTTGATCTTTTAAAATCTGCATGGAACAGCTTTCCTAAAAACTGTCTGTAGTTTTTTTATCTAAGGCAAGCATTTTTAAGCAAATCTATTTTCAATGCATTTCTAATTGCTTTGTTTTGCTTCATGTCAGGTAAAACTGTGATTGAAAGTTCTTTTTGTCACATTGGAAAAGTTAAACAGAATGATCCTAGAAAAATTAATTATTAGAGATGTTCCTAAATAATTAGTTTCACAAATCTTGATTAACCATGTATACTTAAACATTAAATCCTCATTAATGTTACATTTCTCACATTTGCCTTCTGGTTTTCCACAGAATTATCTTTTTTCAACCTCAAAAAAGAGCCTCTGGGTTCTCATTTTTCTCAAATATACATCTGTTTAGATATATTTTGGATCTATATGCTATCTTATGAAAGTTAGATTTTAATGCATTTTGGTTCCCCTCCAAGTTTAAAAGATTTAAATATAGTTTTCTTTAAAACCCAAACTCAATAGCCAAATAGGTCCATTTTACCACCTAGTTTTAAGTAGGGCATAACTTGTCTCCTTGTTCATAGAAATGTCTTGCAAGTGAATTTTAGCTTTTCCCCAAAGCTAAAATATGGCTGCAGATCATTTTTCATCTTGAAAATAGTGGCAGTGATCACTATCTACTATCATATTTCTTCAGTGATCTGCACCAGAGTGCTATTGCTAGGATATTGCTAACTTCTGCAAGGGAGAAAATTTAAAAAGTATAACAAAACTTCATTTTAAAAATCCCATAAAAATCAATATTATTAATATATATATATAAATAATTCCATCTTATAAGTTACTGGAAAGGCACATTAATTGTATGGGGGAAATATAAAGAATATAAGACCCAGATAATGACCACATTAAAGCCCTATCTATTCCAGTAATCTATTTTAACAGTGGTCAACAAGATATCAGCAGGAACCTCAAAAACATTTATTATTAAGATTACGGATAGGCTAATATGGCAGTCTTGATTTCCATCAGCTTCCTGTTATCTTAACTAAATAACATTTTTCAATATAATAAAAGTACACAAAACCAAAAAGATAGAAAGTAAGAAAAAAAAACAGTTATGCCTTTCACCTTTATTTGTATCAAACAATTATTATCTTATTCTTTTCTTCATATTCTTTTACTCCTTTAAATCTTCACAATCTTAATCATTCCATTTTTAGAACAAATTCCACTACAACAATTATATTCATTCAGTATGTAAGTTAAACAAATTCCTATCCAGAATTTATACATATTTCTTTTACTCTGTGTTACTATAATATTTACATTTTAATAGAGCAATTGTTAATAGCCAATTTTTTTCAAGAAATTTTCCTGACATAGTATTTTTATGTGTTCTTACTCTATACACATTGTGAACTACCATCTACCACTAGAATGGCATGTTTCTACTTATTCCTTCCTGAAAACATTGATAACTAGAAGTAGTAAAGTTCATAAAACTAAAGAATTGTAGATCAATACATACAAAAATACAAGCAGAAATCTGAACTATTATTTCAGAATGTTGAAATTCATAGTACGTCTTGGTTTACATACAGATTTTAACATTATACCATTTTTTTACTTCTATTATTGTACTTGTGACTTTGAGTCAGTGTTGGCATCTAGTCAGTGCCTGCAGTCCCTGCAGTTTTCTGTGCAAGATCTTAGAAGTGGTTTGACATTGCCTGTTTCCTAGGGACTGAGAAGGTGTGACCAGGCCAAGTTCATCCAACCTAAGGCAGAACTAGAACTCACAGTCTCCTGGTTTTTAGTCTAATTACATAACCACTGATTACTGTTTATGAATACATGATTCTTCATACTTTTATTTTATTTTTCAATCTTAAATAGCTGAAATGTTCAGGATTACTGTGTTAACATATTAATGATGGTTTTCCTCAATAATCATGATTGGCGGTCTTTCTGCATTTCTGCACTGCAAATATGTCCTGATCATTTTTTTTTTGCCATGTCCTCAAGAAATTGCCTCATCCCAACATCAGATTGTCTTAGGTTGTCCTCAGCTATAAATCAGATAAAGTATGTTTCTCTCTCTTAAATCAATACAATCCTGTGGTAATTACAAAATGAGGTACTTCATCACTTACTATGGTGGTGATAAAGTTAAGTGACCTGTTGATAGTTGTCTTCCAGCACAGTGCCTCCAAAGAAATAGTATTTTTTCTCTTTTGACAGTCGGTTCCTCCCTGGAGAAACAGTGATTTAAATGAGAGAAAATTAATTGCAGGATAGGCACATTGCTTTTATTCAATGGCAGTCAATAGAGTCTATGTGGCCAGGAATCAAGAAGAGAGAAAGGAAGAGCAGGGGTGAGAAATAAAGAACTGTGGTAGATGAGCCATAAATGAATGAGAAACAATACAAAGCAGGCAGGCAGGGAGGGAGGGTGGAAGGAGAGAGATATCCTAGTCCTTAGCTACAGTGAAGAGTGAATTCTTACTCATGCTACCACTTTGAGTTGAAAGAATGAACCAAAACAATCTCTTTCCCAGAGTGGAGAACAGAGGTTTTGCACGAAGCTGAAAGTGTATGACAGAGAAATGGTGTTCAAACAAACCGCTTGCCATGCCAGAAGCAGAATTGATAGTTCTGTGCACAGAATGTTTGTGTGAGTGTATATTGCAGGTTCCTTCATGATCGCTATCATTTCCTTCTGCTTAGCCTTTATTTATTTGGAGAAAGGGCACAAAAGTCAAGAGATGTCAGACTCTGTTCCTTTCCCACATCATTATAGAGATATTTTCTCTTCAGCTTGTGCTCTTCAGGTTTTGAAAGGCAACAAACCAATTGTTTTCTTTGAGAGCTAGTCTGGTTAGGAAGTTAAAATATTGGAGAAAGAACAAGGAGACTTGGCTTAAAAACCATCCTCAGCTATGGAAATTCACTGGGTAACTTTTGGCCAAACACTTTCTTTCATCCCAATGTATCTCATAGAATTGCTGCTGTGGGTCATTGCATTCTTAGAGGAAAAACACAATATAAATAAAATAAATAAATAAATACCATGGCCTGCAGGACAGTACCATTCAAAATAAGTCACAATGGAAGTAGCGTTTTGCCGGTTTCAGGTGCAGCTCATTATAAATAAAGACAGAGTCCAGGTATTTGCCTCAATGAGCTTTACGTACTTCTCCACCCAAAAGGACTGGCACATTCCATCTAGACAAGCTGGCAAACTCCAGATAAGATAAAGAAATACATAAATAGTCATCCTCCTCCCTTGGAGGTCTTTCACGGATATTGGGTATTATCTCAGATACATTCGGTGTTTCCTGAGGAAATTTCCATGACCTTGAAGGCCTGCAATTTTGACATTGGTACATATGTTTCAATTGACAGCCTTGAGAGAACATCAGATTCCTTGTCAATAGTAGGATAGGGATAAACAATAGTGACAGCTAGGTTTAAGCTAGTAGAGTTTTGTTTGAATTCAAGGGTGGGCAGATAGTATTTTAAGTCAGCTGAAGGGAAAAGACCTGAGTGCAAGATAAAGTACAATAGTAACCAGCTTATTGGCTGGATTTCAACCATGAATGACAAATTGTAGCATTATTACATTATGAACATATCATCTAGATTAGTTGTTGGGTGAGACGCAAAACTTTTAAATTATTGTTGTCATGCCTAGGGCATGAGGGCTCTTTCTCTTTATTAGGTTGTTAGCAAAAGCAGGAACAATCTTTTATTTAATATACAGTTTGGAAAGTAAAACTTTTCAAAAACTTTATTCTACCTTCTACTCATGATGGACAGCAGGGATTAGAGGAATCTCTTCCATGAAAAAATAGAGATATATTTTAAAGGACTTTGATTTTACAAGACACAATGAAAAATTAAACAGAGCTGTTCTGACTGTTGTAATAAAGTTGAACTTAGGAAGAAAAGAGGAGACAAGAGACAAATAAGAGTTTGCTCAACTTAAAGGCCTAATAAGTCCAGCAGGATGAGCATCTTAGAATAAAGATTGTCAACAATACAAGGACATACTTTGACTTTGGAAAAAACCTACTTTTTGTTCTAAGCTGAATCTGAGAGTGGGCAAAATTCATTATTTCTTCCTTTTGTATACAAATCCAAATAGGTATCTTTCCAATTGAAAAAAAAATAACTAAAGGGTCTGGAATACTGACAGCAATCGAGGAACATAAGATGTATTTGTATATTATATGAATGGTGAAGTAGCGTAGCCAGGCCAATGCAATCTAGCCCATCTGTTTTCTGCAGCTACAGAAAACAGTAAGTTATAGCTGCTTACTGGAAGTAATCTGCCAGACAAAAACAAGGCAAGACAAAGGGGAGAGAAGGATGTGGAAAGAAAATGCAATTTCCCTTTCCATTAGGTTACCTATGGGGCTTAGTGGCAAGGAGTAGGGGAAGACAGACAAATAACACTCATTTGACAGAGCCATCTAACTACAAGGATTATTGCATTATTTTATGTTCAACCATAGGAATGTATTTATCCAGATACACAATGAAGATGGAAATTAAACAGAGAAATTCTTTCTAATCTCGAGCCATTTATAAGTTAATGAGGATGACCTTGTTTATACAGATCATCTTCTGAATGGATTTGTTTAAAAAAATTACTTCAACCATTTTTTGCTCTATGGTTTTTTTAAAAGAATATACTATTGCTACTTTAATTGTCACTGCTAAGGATTAAGGAAGGAGTTGAAGAATTTCCCAATGCTTTGGTAGGCAGTTCTATGGATTGCTTAATTAGTCATTAACAATAGGAGGAAAGCAAAGCTGCCAACGTGATTGATATCAATCTTTGTTTGCCTACCCGTTAGCTCTTTACTGAGATGAAGCAATACAGGTACTCCATGATTAACTACCCCAATTGTGACCAGCAATTCTGTTGCTAAGCAATGCAGCCATTAAGCAAGACATTGCATGACCATGGTGGACTTACAACTCACCTCCATTGTGGTCATTAATCAATTAGTCGATCAACAACAAAGAATGGTCATCCAATATCCAAATGAATTTTTTTTGACGGAGTGTGGTTAAATAGCAAATAAATAATTATGTGAAAATACCTCCTGTTAGACATTTTAAAAATCTATTTCCCTCTTAAAATTCATGGTCAGCATATATGTTCCCAAAATATTTCTCAATGAGCATTAAGCAGATATTAATTCTCTGCATCTTTCATATAAAAGTCTATTTCTGGGATGAATCAGGATAAGGTAACAAGGGAAATTTCTCCTTGATTGCTTTATTAGTCTTATCAATCCATGGAAACCTTCTTCAGTAATACTTAGGAGAAAAATGCACTGCATTTCTTGGATTGTAGTTGTAAGTGGGTTCTGCTGCATCTATAGGCTACCAAACCTTCTCTTTCCTGGAAGTAAATTTATATTTAAAAACCCATCTGCCTGGCCAATGTTTTCCTAGCCTTCCTTCAAGCTTTCTTCAGATCTGTCCTTCCAGGCTCTATTAACAAATCTCAGTTTTCCATTCCCCTCAGAATATAGGAAGAAGGTGCCTTGCAAACGATGCTGTGATAAAGATGGCAGCATTTTAATAGCTGCCATCACATCCAGCTATGATATCCAGAGGTGAAGGACAAGTTGGTGCTTCCCTTAATGTAACGGGAAAAAGATAATTGGCTCCTCAATATTTCCCACCCTTCCAGTATTAGAGTGAGATGCTAACTTTGGCATAATTACGGGGAGCAAGACATTTAGGGTGTGAGGCAAAGAGCTCTTTCTTTTAAGTTATGCTGCTGGTCTTTATCTTCCAGCCTCTGTCATAAGCAGTTTTGCCGTCTAATGGCACTTTAAGACAATTATTTTATCTAGGTTTTCATCATAGTAATATTCTGTCCGCTCTTATTTAATGTGACTGAAAGACTTCAATTAAAATATTGTGAATTCTAACTCTATAGAAGTTGGTGGGAACTAGCTATATTACAAGGGGATTGTAGTGCATAAAATACATTGCTTCCATATTCTGCCCACTGTGCTTTTGGGAAGCCTGTAATGTGAAGGTGAAAGCATTCAGTTGCAATTTGTCCCAACAGATGAAAATCAGAATATACTGCCTCTGCAGATGGAGGCCTCATCTAACAATTTAGGTATAAGAAATCAAGTGGAGACAAATAACTGGTTCACATGTGGAATTCTGTTATATACAGCTTCATAGCCCTCCGCTGCCTATAGTTTAGTCTTCAGTGTATAGTATCGTTCCCAAGCAATATATTTAAGCAATATTATTGGAAAGGATCAGACAAGACAACAAAGTTTGTTTGTTTTTTAAAAGAGAAGGCAATAAACCCAACTAAAGCCTATTTAAACCAGTCCCTTAAGTTGATGTTTTTGTTATTGCCATCCTGAAATTTACTTTATGTTGCTTCCATCCAGGAAAGCTTTTCACCAGAAAAACAAGCTGTATTGAATTATCTGTTAAAAAATCTCTGCAAGATTACACAGATGTGTAAAGATTTTTTCAAAGACAAAAAAACAAAACAAAAAAAACCTAAGTGCCCCACTATCAGAAGCTCCCTAAATTGTATCAAAACTCAGTTTATATTCCCACAGATGTCTAACAAGCTGCGTATATGGTCTTGGATTATAGACTGGGAAAAATCAATAACTCGCTGTCTCAAAGGCACCAATATAGATTATGAATCACAGCCAGGAAGTTGTCAGTGATCTCAGCTGCCAACAGTGCTTCAGTAAAGATATTTGCTATTTCATATTCTTTTAATATGGAGCTTTTTTATATGAAACAGAGCATTTTGATCCTTCCCTCAACTCCCCACAAAAGGTATCAGGACATTTTAAGGGGGTAGATAACAAAAGAGTGAGCACAATTTTTTAAAAAGAGGGAAGTCTTTTCATCAACAGAAATGCCAAACATTTTTTCTGCTTTTCTCTGCTTATTTAGTACACACTGGTTATACTTAGTGAGACTGATCAATATGTAATTGAGTTATATCACTCCTATGTCAGTAGCAAGGAATCAAAAGGTTACGCAATGCCAGAAAAAGGAAGGAACAACAAGACGTTTTTGTTTCTACTTGGATTTTTTCCCCATGGAAACAACTGTATTTTGGCAATGTGCCACAAGCATGGCATGCTTAACACAGTATCACAGGACTTGTTTTTGTTTTAACTTGTTTGTTGGCTCTAATAACTATCATAAATGACACATTATCTCTTCTTTCATCCTCATTCAAATAGACACTGTACAAGAAATCCAAGGTGTACATGATATATTTTGTGCAGGACTAATACCCAATGTATTTTTCTTATTTTATCTACTTATTTATGCCCCCCATTTTATCCAGGAGCTCAATTGAATAAAGCATATTCAATGTTCTTTTTCACTCTCACACTACGTTTATAAATAAAGTTGTCTTGTGCTGATCAGAGGTGGTTCATCTTGTCAGCTGGGTGCATGTGAGCTTCACCTAGCTTGTGCCCACCTAGCAGTTCATGAAAAAGTGAGTAGATAAATAAGTACTACTTCGGTGGGAAGGAAACCACCCTCCACAATGTCAAGCTGATCACACGACTGCCGAAATGTCTTCAGACAGTGTCAGCTCATGGTCTTGAAATGGACATAAACACTACCCTCTATAGTCGGCAACAATTAGCAGAATAAAATCCACATGGACTCCTTTCTTCTTTTCCATGCTGATCAGAACATAAATCTATTTCAATTAGAGTTTCCATGTGTCAGGCACAGAGAATCAGGACTATATGTTAAGTTGCAGTTCAGAAGATTTATTGCCCAAGCCTATACACAAGAAGCTAGTCATCTAAAGTTCAATACCAAATTGGTGCCATATTAGAATCAACAGAATTCAAGAGGGGTTGGATAGTTTGTGGCAATGTAAAGACTCTAGGCTGATAACTAGAGCTCCACCTCCCAGTTTTGCCTGCTCTTTTCCTATATCAGTTATGATTTCTATAGGACATCTTGTTTAAATAGAGCTGGCTCTGAGATAGTGGTCAATGGGATGCCATGGAAAGCTCATACATGTAGACTGATATTAAATTATTGTGATTTGTTTTTCAATACTCAGCACAGCACTAATAAATTGCCATTATAGTAGTTATTGTCAGTCAATTGTCCCATTGTGGATGACACCATACACATTTCATTGTCTAAATCTGTGCAAAATGAAGAGCACTGGGGAAATGATATTTTCAAATAATAAACATTTCTTATATTCCCTACAAAAAACCACTGCACAATGCACAATATTAAAATTACAGCTTTGCTCACCCAAAATATTAATGAACAACTGATGAGTAATGCATAGAGGATGCCATAAAAGACAACATGCTTTTTAAGAAGAGCAATAGAAGGAAAATGAAAATATTATAATCTAGAAGTAACTGCAACCATAGAGAGAGGTCCATGCAAAAATCAAGAGAGAATTGACTAAGAAATGCCTCTTTTTGTGTATTATTATGGTTGGTTGCACAATCAGCCAGATATTAGACTGGGTTTGCCATTTTTATCCACATATCAAGTCCTCAAGGCTCTGGGATAGGCAGATGTTGTTGTCTGATAGTGTTAAAAATATCATTGCAGGATGTAAGTCATTCTAAATAATATTATTTATTATAGATGGTCACACGATCAGTCAGATATTACTACTTAATATTATTATTGATAATGATGAAGCAGAGTGCCTGATGATGAAGGTAGCCTTGCTCTGTCTCACCATAGATTTGATAAGGTGTCCAAATCAAGAATACCAATGGCCCATCACCTTCAGCTATCCTCAGTGCACAGGGGGGCACTAATGGTGATGCAGTTCAGCTGAATTGCTTTCCCAATGAGCTGACAGACTAGGTGTCTGGAAGTTCTTTGCTTTGACTGTCAGTTCACTGAAGAATTACTCTCTAGAGTAGGCAGTGCAGCACACACATCTGCCATGTTCATAATAGAGAGGAAATTCTGCTGCCTAGAGAAATTGCAGTCAGTTCATTCCAGGCTGATCACAGTTGTTGTTGCTGTTGCTGTTGCTGTTCTTGTTATGACTTTAAAAGAAAGGGGGTGGCACAAGGAGGTTTTCAGATGATTTAGTACTTTCTTCCTCCTAAATGAAAATCTCTGGCTTATTTATTTCTCTATTTTCATGATATTCCATAAATATTGTCTTAAACTCAGAGGCCCAGTCATAGTTAAAATAATTGGGAAAGAAACCAAGAGCATTCTGCATTAGAGCCTTAGAGTTATTTGCATCTCCATGTTTTTGAAGTGGAATTATATCATGCTTGTTAAAGTGTATAACTATAATAGGGTGAGCTGATGCAAATTAAGAAAAAGTTCCTGTATCTTCAACAGCTGGGTGAAATAGGGAGTTAAAATGTGTATGGTATTTGGTACATCTTCATGACAGCTATAGCTGCCAACATGTTCTCTTCTGCACAATTATTAAAAAAATATAGCAGCCTCATCATAATTTCATCTTTTACATAATATAGTCAATGCTAATTCTTAAAAATCAGAGTATAATTCTTCCCCATTCTCTTTGTCTTCATTGTAACTTCAGTTCTATAACTTTCTTCCCAAATGCTTCTACAGTTAAAAAAAATCCTCAGATATTTGCTGGTTTTATATGACATCCTCACAAATTTTATATGGCATCCTCACAAATTAATGAATGACATTTCTGTATTAATTTTCATCATATGCAGGAATTCTCATAGCAGGGTTTTTATTGAGAATGGAACCCAAAAGCCCATTTAACAGCTTTAAACATTAAGATGAAAATATTCAAATATATTAAGAGTCACCTTTATGGCTATATTTCCAGCTCACTTACAATTCTGATATCTATTTAGAAATTAATCTGAAATTTGTCTTACCCTGATTCAAATCATTAGTCCATTTATCTTGATGTTATTAACACGGACTGTTTTACATTTTCCAGAGGTTTCAGGAATAATTTTTTTCCAGATACATATGAAAACAAAACATTTCCAAAGATTTTAAGTAATTATAGAATATCATAATTATTATTGATAACCTAGTATTTAAAGTCATGTATTGAGACTAAGAACAGAGGGACACAGTGGCTCAGTGGCTAAGATACTGAGCTTGTCGATCAGAAAGGTCAGCAGTTTGGCAGTTTGAATCCCTAGTGCTGCATATTGGAGTCAGCTCCCATTACTTGTCCCAGCTTCTGCCAACCTAGCCGTTCAAAAGCACGTTAAAAAAAAAGCAAATAGAAAAATAGGGACCATCTTTGGTGGGAAGGCAACAGCATTCTGTGCACCTTTGGCATTTAGTCATGCTGGCCACATGACTATAGAGCCATCTTTGGACAGTGCTGGCCCTTTGGCTTTGAAACGGAGATGAGCACCTTCCCCTAGAGTTGGGAATGACTAGCACATATGTGCGAGGAGAACCTTTACCTTTACCTTATTGAGAATAAAGGATATTTTTAAAATCACCATTAGATTATGATCTATACTCATACAAGAACATGAAATTTAATGTGGAGAAAAGCAAGGTTTTATAACTAGGTAGGAAAAACCAAAGGTACAGTTTAGGTGAAACCTGGCTCAACAATAGTAACTGTGAGAGGGACCTTGGAGTCCTAGTGGACAATCACTTAAAACTGAGCCAGTAGTGTGGGGCAGCAGCCAAAAAAGCCAACACAGTTCTAGGTTGCATAAACAGAGGGATAGAAACAAAACCATATGAAATATTAATATTGCTTATACAAGTATAATAAACTAACTATACTTAACTAACCCTATAGAAAAAAAATTCCAGGGATGTTTGACAGGACAAACTTGACAGACTTAAGACTATAAGGTTTAGATAGGACTCTTAGAGGCGGGTGGGGATTGGTGAGCCAGCCCATCAGTGAGCGGTGGGTAGGGCAAACATGGTGTGGACGGGCGGGGGAGGGAGCTGGAACCGGTTCTAAATGGCACAGTAGATTTGTGGAACCTCTTCTATAGAAGAGGTTAGAACTGGCAGGAACCCACCCCTGTTTCACTCCCTCTTCTTTGTGGCAGCCACTGACTTATTGGAACACTGCTATCATGTCTCCCCTAATGCTTCATTTTATTAAACTAGACATACCCAGTTCCTGCAACTATTCTTCATATGTTTTAGCCTCCAGTGCCCTAAACACCTCTGTTGCTCTTCTCTGCACTCTTTCTAAAGTCTCAACATCTTTTTTACATCGTTTACTGAATGCAGTATTCCAAGTGTGGCCTTACCAAGGCATTATAAAGTGGTATTAAGACTTCACATCATCTGGAGTCTATCCCTCTGTTTATGTAGCCAAAACTGTGTTGGCTTTTTTGGCAGCTGCTGGCTCATATTTAAATGGTTGTCCACTAGGACTCCAAGATCCCTCTCACAGTTACTACTATTGAACAAGGTACCACATATACTGAATCTGTGCATTTTGTTTTTCTTGCCTAAATGTAGAACCTTACTTTTTCAATCATTGAATTTCAGTTTGTTAGAAAGCGCCCAATGTTCAAGTCTGTCAATATCTTTTTGTACCTTAAGCCTATCTTCTGGGGTGTTGGCTATTCCTGCCAGCTTGATATCATCTGCAAATTTGATGAATTTCCCATCTATCCCCTTGTCGAAGTCCTTGATGAAGATGTTGAAGAGTACTGGGCCTAAAACAGAGCCTTGGTGTACTCCACCTCATACTTCCCTCCATGAAGCTGTATTTCCATTGAGGACTAGACATTGAGTGCGGTTGGTCAGCCAAATTAAATTAATCTCTACAAATACTCACTGAAGAGGTTATCTTAATCTACAGACATTTTCTAGATGTCTTTCTAAATCTATAAAAAATAACAACCCTACCATAGATTTTTTTAAAGGAAACTAAGAATTCTATTATCATATATGGACACATACATTCATAACATCTGTCTTTAGCCATCATTCTCAGATACTTTTTTTATAAAGCTGCGTATAATCTGGAAAGCTGCATATATTTTAAAAGTCATGAAATTTAGAAGAAATATGCAACCACAAACATGTAATTATGTATTATTATAATATCATAACAATAACAGAACAAAACAGCAAATAGTATTGAGTAGATTTAGGCTGATCCTCATATCATTTATCACAAATGCTAGAGGTCTTGTGTCTTGATAAATATCAATATAAATTAACCTAACTGCTATATTGGTAGGCTTAAAAGTAAATTTCAGTTGCAGTGCAAATTTTCTTTTATGCTTAAGGGTATTTTGATGCTGTTCTTGAGCATTCAAAACTAACAAAAGGCATTTAAATTGTGTATTTTCAAAGAAAAATGTTGTAAAAAGAATGCATTTAAGAGCAAAGAGCCTTCAAAAAGCAAATATAAATATGTAACTTCTTCACAACTACCTAGAATTCCAACAGTCACTAGCTACAGCAATGATTTACAACACAATAAATGTGTCCTATAAATCTGATTGTGTGCATGAAAAATTATTCTAAAAATATCAGTGAATTTATGCTACTTAGGGAGTCCTTGATATAGTTTTAGCTTCATGAACTGAATGTTTGTGGCATATTCTCACCTTAGATTCAAAGTGACAAATTCCATCAAAAAGCAGAAAATTCTTTTGATCCCCAGCTATTGCTACATACATTTTTCCAACTCTTGCCACTATGTCTCCCCCCGTCTCAGCTTTTGACAATATTACCCTTTACATATTCCCATTGATTTTAGCTGTACTTATTTAAAAGATGCTGAATGGGTTTTTAACATAGATTGACTTTTCTCTAATATACTTATTTTTTGCATTGCTCCCCCTAATTAATATATGTATTTCTACTTCAATTTTTGCAATTGTGAAAAATTTTGTTAGAATAACTTTCGGAATATACATCTTCTATGTTCTAGTTTTCAAAAACTATTATTGGTTGAGTAAATTTATTTAAATATTTGGACCCAATAATATCTCAATGTACTTGTTTAGATGGTCAATAGTACTTATGTTCTGCTTTAATGCCTATGGAGATAAAGAATGCCAATGCTGCTTATAAATGAGATATTTGATCCCATGCAGATTGATTCTTCCTTAACTTTATAAAGTCATTATCAGTCAAGTAAGCTAATTATTGGATCATCTCTGCTAGTTTCTATCTATATTACTAAAGTCCCTATGTAATAATAGATAAATACTGGCTTAATAGAGCCAAACAAGTCGTGGCAATTTTCTAGCATAATGCAACAGCAACTGCCATCACTAGTATTTCCCTCATCTTGTTACCATTAAAATTGTTATTGATTTATTGAACATTTTCATAGCCAATGGACCGGCTTCTAGAGCATTCAAATACAATTTGTACAGTCACATTTACACTAATGCCCAGAAGACTGTAGGGTGAAAATCTGACAGATGCAGTCAGTTCCTTTTACCAGTTTGGTTTACTTTCCACTCATGTATATTTGGACAATTCCAAGCAATATCACATTTCAGCAGCAAGAGAAATTATTCCTCTCTATTTTGCATTGAACAATCCACATAGAAAGTTATTTTCAATTCTAGGCATCACATTTTAGGAAGAACACTTACAAACTGAAGTATGTCTAGAGAAAAATAGCCAAGAGGAGAAGGGCCTGGAATACAGAAGGGAGTGATAAGTATGAGAAGAAAAGTCTATAGGGAGTCTATAGTTTTAAATATCTCAATAGCTGCCATAATAGATTTGTTCCATAGTTTTACATAAGACAATAGCAATAACACTTAGTCTTATATACCACCCCATAGCTCTTTATAACACTCTCTGGGTGGTTTATAAGAAATTATGAATTTAATTTACAAGGAAACAGATTTCCTTGGCATCAGAAAGAATATACGAATGGTAAGAAATCTATAGAACCTGGGACAGGTAGAAGGAAAAAGAAGAAGAGAACAACCAACAGCAAAGTAGGTGGATTGAGTTAGAGTGACAATGGGTACACTGTTGGGAAACTTGAAAGAATAGGTTAAAGATAGATTGTCATACAGAAAAACTCTCTATGTTGTCTAGGAGTAAAAAAAAATAACAATGGTAATAATCAGTCAGTCAATCAATGGTAAGGACTGTTCAACAATGGAACATTTCATCTTTGCTGGAAATGTTTTAAGTAAAGGCTGAGTGGTCATCTATCAGGGACAATCTAAGAGTATTTTGTTTTTGCATGGAAAGGCACATAGGTTGCTAAAGTCCCTCCTAATATGCTGTACACTATGTCTATAACACTGTATATTTGTCCTCAATACCTTCAATAATAATATATTCCATGTAAAAATACTGTGTTTATATGGTTGGGAAATTGTTTGCATGTAGAAGGTTGCATTTGCATTTCTATGGAAGTACTCTGGGTTTCTATCATTTTAAAACATGGTAGAGTTCTCCAGATATGTGGAGTTTAATGCCAGGAATTTCTCTGCAAGCAGGGCTATTGCTTGGACTTCTGTTGTTGAAGTATCATTTTGCGAAGAATGCTTTAAAGTAGCTTTTAAGATAGCAATAGCAGACTTATATACTGCTCCATAGTGCTTCACAGCATTCTTTGAGTGGTTTACGGATATCAGCATAATGTCCTCAACAATCTGGTTCCTCATTTTACTGATTTTGGAAGGATGGAAGAAGATGCTATACTACTGTCTTTGTTTATGTACTTAGTATAACATCCTGGGTTAAAAATACATTGTTTAGTCTTAAGTATAAGTATAATCTTTATTGTCATTCTACTTAAATACAACAAAATTAGTATATTTAATTTAATACAAATAAATAGTTAATAATCTATTATTGCAGAAATAATTATGATTGGGCCCCAACTAGAAATTTTTAAAACCAAAGAGATCTTTCCTGAAAAGATCTTAAGAACCTGCACATGTGCAATGCATCTTTACTTATGACTGCATAAAAGTACTTAAAGAATTAATTATTTTAGGGACACATAAACAGAAATTAGAAACAATAGTGACAATCTCAGCATAGATTAATTCAAATTTGCAGTGTATGAATTCTGTATTGTTTAACATGTGTGTGTGTGTGTGTTAAGGATATGTATGTATGTATGTATGTATGTATGTATGTATGTATGTATGTAAAGGATCTTCAGTAGGATCTTTTAAATCCTATTGAATTTAACTGTCTTAGTCCCAACAAAATTGCATAAAATTATGGCCCTATAGTTTATATCAATGAAGGTTCAAAATAATAAAATAAAATAAATAAAATATAAGCATGTCTCACTCTTTATCAGTGTAGAAAGGGATACCATCACTGATAAGGTAACATCTCCAGTAGATGCTCATGGCACAGAGCTGAAAAAACACACCACATGCATTCATGAAAAGATAAAGCATTAACCAGATTGATGGAATCAGCAGTACAGGATGCTAGACAACTTTCAAGGGACTCAAGCAGGAAACAGGTTAAGACAATGGCAACAGCAGCTTTCCTGATAGTTTCTGCAGAGCAAAGACATTAAGGAAGTAATATTTGTAGCTCCGATGAGAACAAGAAGTCTTAGGACTCTCTTCTAATTCCTGCAGAGCTACTGATTAAGAATGATCCTGTTCAGGATTTCTCTCTTTTTTGAGATAGGATAAGAGGGTGGAGGGTAAGCTACCACCAGCCCTAAAAACAACATCATCATTATCAAGTCTTAAACTTGTGAAATAATATTATTCCCCCCATTAAGTCTGCATTTAATCTTTTTCAATTTAAAATAAAGAATATTTATTTACATACAACTTGAAATGAATTGAGTGGGCTTCATTTTATAGATTTTGTCTATGGAAACAAATCACAGGCATTATTACGAATCTATGTGTGGAACTGAAAATGTGTTCCTGTAAATGAATTGGACTATAGGCTGTGCAATAAATGAGAATTCAGAATTTCATTGCCAACTCATGTTAACTCTATACATGAGACAGTGGTGATGCAAGCTGGTCCTAAATCACCACTTAAGTCAGAACAGGCTTTTTTTTTCTAGCTGGGTGAACACAAATGCTACTTTTCATTTTATTATATTTGGGTTTTTGAGCAGCATATAATATATCTGGTGATACAGTAATGTCATAGGGTACTTTTGTTTGGCTGCTCCTTCTGTTTGGAAGGAAGCTGGTTTCTGGCCTTCTGGAACTTCCAGAAAGCCCGTTTTCCCCCTCCCAAAGCCTCTGCATGGGCCCTACACTTACCTCTACATCCAAAATGGGCTGTGTAAAGACTCCTGGGGAGGGGCGGAGGGCAGGGCCAGCCAGGGCTGGGATTTGAACGGTCTCTGAACAGGCCATAACTTTAGCTACAGATTCTCCCGAACCCAGGAGCACCTGCAGCAGTTGAGTCCTGATGGTAGGGTCTGTAAATTGAACAATGAGTAGACAGGGTAGTGGGATGCATATTGTTTATCCTTAAATTGGGTTATGCTGGAAAAAACCAGCATTATGTGTTGCATTACAATGAACTTGCAGGAACAAATTGTCTTTTTACATATAGTATATGTACAAGTATATGTAGTATAGAGTGTGTATGAAATAAAATATAGATATATGAAAGTGAAGTGCCTTAAAATTAGTGTTTTAATTGCAATGCATAGATGCTTTGTTGAAGCAGGAAGTTCATGAATAAAATCTGACTGTTTTGAATATGTCATATTCATAAAGAAACGGAAAAGGCTTTGCTTTTTTTCATATATAACATGCTGTGCATATCTCTAGCATGACACAAACAGCTAATTGTGTAGCATCATTAAAGAATGAGAGTTCCTAGGATCAAAAGTAGAGTGTCTTTTGAAATGCTAAATTATATTAGGTAGAGGCACCTCAGCTACATGCATTATAATCTATAATACATATGAACTACAGGAACATTCTTGCTAACACTGTATTCAAATTCAAAGCAGGAACCATCTGGGCCAAACTGTGCCCAAACTCAATCGCAGAGCAGCATAAAATGATAATGATTCTGTTTGATAATTCCTCCAAAGTACATACAAAAATGTCCCCAAACTATGCTGGGTTTCTGCTACACCATTTCTATTACTCAAAAATGTACAAGAAATAAATTACAAATTTTATCCATGCTATAGTATGAAAGAGACCATGACTCCAAAACTTGTGGCAGCATATTAACCCTTCCACTTTATGCAGTTGGTGTCAACCTAACAGTAAGAGTAACAATTCCTTTTCCTCAAGAGTAAAAATCAGCTTCAGAAGCTTTCCTTGGAGCAAATTTTCCAGGTGGCACAGGAAGTCCAAATGAAGGATTAAAAAAACATACCACTGCAAGAGAGGCAGCACATTCACACAGAGCTAAGGTTCATCTTGTTTATATGAAGAGCTAATGGAAAATAGCTCTAAAATATCTCTTTTTGTAACATACCTTCTTCAAGTATATTAATTAAGCGTCCAAATTTAAGCATTTGGCCCTGCTACATTGGCAGATCTTATAAAGCGAATTAGCTTCATCTGGAATTGATGATTTCCCCTCGTTTTGGACTATTTACACCTCTTCTGTGCACCAGACAGCAGGAAGAGAACTATTTCCATTTTTCCTACTTTTTTTTTTCTATCCTTCCTGTGCTGGGAATAAAAAAATGAAGAATAAAGATGGCAAGCTTGACAAAAACAATCTAGATGGGAACAAAAAATAAAAAGCCCCATGTAATACAAAGAGTTTCAATCCCATTCGAAAATTATAATAATATGATATACTAGTTGGTTGGATACCCATGCTTTGCTACGGAACTGGAACAGCAGTAGGTAGCATTCTTCGCCACCATGCTCCATTATCCTGTAGCTGTAAAAGGCAGCAGCAGACACAGTATTATTGAAAGGAAGCTTGGTGTTTGGGTTGCACTGAGGTATATTGATGTAATTGTCATCTTCTCCATGGCATGGCAGAACATCAGAGGGTACTGGAGAGGGTCATAGGCACAGTGCAGCTCACTGATTCGTAGCAACCTATTGTCTCTGCTGTGGGAAATGATATCTCTCTTCTCAAACTCCTGGCCAACAATAAGAACAGCCAGTTCTGTAGTCATGGAGGCGTTGAAAAGACTTCAGTGCTCTCCAGAAGTCTTCCTATCAGCATTAATCACCACTTGGAAGTCCTTGTGGCCCTTAGGAACAGAATCAACAGGAGCCTTAAGTTCCAGGATATACTTGTTGTGTTCACGCAGCAACTCCTGCAGTTGGCTAACCAATTGTGGATTAACGCCTAGGTAGATTCTACAATGGATGTCCCACTCATTGTCATCATAACCAATGAAGTATATTTGGAGAAATGAAGGCTGCTGCTAAGGACCCACCATAATACTCCCCATCCTGTGATCAGAGGTGGTATTCAGCAGATTCTAACCAGTTCTGGAGAATCAGTAGCGTAAATTTTGAGTAGTTCGGAGAACTGGTAAATACCACCTCTGACTGGCCACACCCCCATTTATTCTCTGCCTCCTGAGTCCCAGCTGATCAGGAAGAAATGGGGATTTTGCAGTAACCTTCCCCTGGAGTGAGGAGGGAATGTAGATTTTACAGTATCCTTCTCCTGCCATGCCACCCAGCCATGCCATGCCCATCAAGCCATGCCCACAGAACCAGTAGTTAAAAAATTTGAATCCCACCACTGCCTGAGGTAGATCTGCCCCTGCACTTTGAATGTTGGCTTAAAATTTCTGTCCTTCACCTCTCTTGCTCCAAAAGATGTCATTTGGAAGCATCCATTGTACTTCCAAACAACAGAAAAAAAGTGTTTTGCCATTGGATTCTGGTGGGTGAGAAGGCAGTGTAAGGATTCAGGGTAAGGCTGAAGAGGAGGGAGGTTGACTTTAACACCACTGCAGCACATCCCGGGACTCTCATCCTGCCATTTAGAGCATGGCACTAGATACAGGGTAACTGAGGTCCGAGATCAACAACCTTGTCCTTGGAGTAATCAATCTGAGGTTCACATTTCAAACCAGACAAATACTTATTAGTCCAAGGCATTGATCTCATTTGTGACTCATTAATGTAGGAGTTATTAGATGTATACTTTTTTACAGCCTGTTTACTGACTTGGGGATGAGTTTGATAATACTTGTGTGCAGCTTCCCTTACTTGTGTTTTCCCAATAGCATCTGTAAATCTTTTTCTGCATTTTTTCACCTCTTTTCCCTTTAAATGATGTTACAGTAGAAAGAAGAGATTTGTCTGAACTGAGGAGGAAAATAAGAGGAAAAAATCTGTCTCTGCCTACCAGCATCCATCAGTATTTATCTGGCTAGCATCCTGTCAGCATGTGAGAGAGTTCAGGGAAACTCAAACAGTATTTGCTGTGTGAGCAAGAAGGAGACAGGAAGGAGCCTAGGTGTGGCTTAGCTCAACTGTTCTGTAGTAAAGCTGCTTGCTGCTGTGAAAATAAAAGAGAACCTGAATCTCCTTTCTCTGCTGATGTTTTGTATTTGGAACAGATTTCTTTTCAGGTTGAGAGGGGGAGTAGAACTCCTTAGCATGAGAGCTTGTTTATAATGATATATAAAATACTAATACTCTGATGGTCATTTCAAAAAATCCTTTCTTAGTGAGCACCTAGAAACCAAGAGGAACATACATGGCAAATTTGAAATTTGAAGACTTTACAGTTCTGGAGATTTTGTGATGATGCATGAGTGTTTTTTGCATATACTGTATGTATGTATGTATGTATGTATGTATGTATGTATACGTATATATGTATGAAGACTTTTGGAACGAATGCTAATGTCGGTTACATAACTTGTGTGTTCAAATTTCCCTTAATAAGAATGAAAGACAATTGTGTATTTATGAGCCTGTTTTTTCCAATGAGATTGCAAGTCTCTGTCAGATTCCACCTGGTAAAATAGTGCACTTTCTTCAACCAAATCGATTAGATAGCCATCCCCAATGGTCATAGAGTTCAGAACTTTCTAACCATTGAGTATATTCTTCTTTTTAAGAAAAAAGATAGGAGAACTTGCAGGAAAAGCCAATAAGTAGGTGAAAGAATTGTGTAAAAAAATGTAGGGATAAATTATTTCTGGCACTTAAACTCCATATCTGATTGGGAAATAGCATTTTTTAGGAAGTTGCTCTCCAGGAATGAGATTAATAGTACAGTCACAAAACTGATGGAGAATGAGGTTGATGCTTTCCCCTTTCTACATGTATTAACACAATCTGCATATTTGGCAGGCAGATTAGGAAGATGATCTTGCTGGATGGCAGTCAGCCGGACAGTTTGAGGGCCTGTGGGTAATGCTTGCATGCTGAGTAACCAAATGAAATATTGTTCAGGTAAATATGTGGTTGTGAATCTGATGCCAGTGCCTTTCCAAGACTATTGGAAAATGTAACAAAGAAGTTAGGTAAAGATGCAGGAATTGCTAATAATAGCTAATGATGAGTTGTAGAGAAGGACGGTGCTCTGAATGCTCTTGAGAAGAAAACCTATCCATTGTCAAAAGCCTCAATTCTAATAGGGGTGATACAGGCTAAGTAGGTAGAGAATCTCTGCATGTGACAGATGTTTTACTGATTTTACTTATGGCACCATATTCTATAGGGCCTTTACCTTATTTCAGAGCAGTTTGGTCTCTAAAATAACAGGGATGACTTAAGGGTCAACATGTAGCTTTGCAGAGCTAGGCTCAAAAAATGTTGCCTCAGGTCCTGGAAATTTGGACACTGGGATACATTGATTTCCTGACAAGCCAGACCTGGAGCATTTAGGAAAACCTGCTTGTAAAATAATCCCCTTCCCCAGCATGTTGTTAATGCTTTAATGCAGAAGGCATAGCACTTCATCTGTGAAGCAGGCAAGTTCTCACAACAAGTATAAGACTTATGTATTTGGGACAACATTTCTTGGGTAATTTATTTATTTATTATTATATTTAATAACTAATGATGAGTCCCCCTTTTCAGAGGAAGTCTGGACAGTGTATAATAAAATATTAAAAATACTATATAAAATTTAAAAGAGCAAAGTAATATTAAAATTAAATACAGGTAGCAACGCTTTATTATCTCCTGCATATGTTCAGTTTCTGAAAACTGATGTGCAGGCAGGGAGGAGCAAGGATGGGGGACAAGCAATAGTTATTTCAGGCATGGGAAATTATTCTTCTTTGGCAACTTAGTTCCTTGTACATCCAATGACAAATCACTTATGTATTGTTCACAAGAAAACCTCATACATATGTCCATTCAAATTAGTCAAATATGAGCTCTGGAGAAGAAATTGGGGACTGAAGATAGCTCTGCAAAAAGAAGAGCTAATGATCATGGCAGCAATGAAGACCAGCTCTTTGACAATTCCTTTCCAGACAAGAGGAGAACATGAGATGGCCTACATGTGTTCCTGATATCTGCTTTTTGTGAGAAGTGGTCTCCAAAAAGTTTAGAACTCTGGGAGGTGAGAGAATGCCCATCTTGCATAAACCATGGTCAGCAATTTTCTGGTTTTTCTTTGAAGACCAAGAAGCTTCTTCAACTCTGACTGGATTTTGGGGAATGGAAGGGTTTATACTCCTTGCAGTCCACTGCTCATTTGCATTTTTTTAGCAGGTCATTAAGGTCACCTGGAGGTTTACCTGTTATCAGGGTCACCTGAGTGTTGCAAATGGATGTGGAGCCTTCTTGGAACTGCTGAAAGGATTGTGTTGTAGATTGGAGATAGGTGATGTCGTATCCCACCCCCCTCTGTTGAGAGAGGACTGTTCAGTTTTGACATAGATGGCTTCTTTAACCCTTCTTTCAAATTAGCTCTGTCTCTGTCCAAAATGTGGACTTTGTTGTCTAGAGTGGCCTGTGTCTTTAAAATGCAGATGGACTGTTGAGTCTATGACCCAGATGACTGAGATGGTCCATAGACAAAAGAGTGATTAAAAGTTTGATTTGTGGAGGGTGGGTGGGGCCAGCCAGTGGTGGGATTTTTGGGTTTGCCAAACTGGGCAGATTCTTAGCTACAGGATCGCCCAAACCCATGCGAATCCACAGCAGCCCACTCCTGGGTGTAGGTATATCACATATGTCATGACATAATTATACAAATGATACATTATATAATCAAAATTCTTTTGTCTGATGATATCACGGTGTGTATTATCTCATAATGGCTTCTGCTAGATAATATGCTGATAAGTGTTATATTAAATGTACGGGGTTTTCTTTTGTTTGATCAATGTGATTTTTGACCAATGCTTCTGTCAAAATGCAAAGAACTAAATTAACTTTAAAAAGCAATAAAAAAATGAAGATTTGAAGATTGCAAACACATGAGGAATATCTCCATGCAAGAAGTATATCATTTGGCCTCAAAAAGCTGGGCTAACTACAAGTGATTCTCTTTGTGAAATTCATATATGATGCAGAATGTATGAAATCTTATCTTTAAGTTTTCCAGAAGCCTTTTTTCTCTCCATGGAAGAGTTCAAAGGGTAATATAAAAAATTGCATCTGGTCAACAGATAAAGTGGCATATATATATAATCAGCAAGCCCTTACTGTTTGTGAAAGGTCATGCCTTTCAATAGAACACCAAAACCATACTATTGTTTGGATTACTAGGATACTTGTGTTTATGTGCATGTTGACACAAACACACACACACAAACACAAAGGTGCACACAGTCACACACATACACACACAACCTGAATTTCTTCCGAAGAAATTTATCAAAAATAGATATGTTGTTTAAAGACATATCCCTGTATTTAAAAAAAAAATAAGTTCAGAACAAATATTGCATTAATCTACTACTCATATATTGCTTTAATATTGCATTAGTAGCAAATTAGAATCTAAGACTGGAGTTCCATGTTTTGAATATTAACTGATGATGTTACCATGGCTGCCTTATAAGATTTTAATGGTCAGATTTTAATGAACCCCAATAGAATTATAGCTGGTGTTCAGATAAAATGCAATATGCTTTCTTGAAATCTGTAATTCACTGACTGCAAAGAAGGAAACTTATACTCAGTACTTTCTGAGAGAGAACAAATGTTCAATTGTGGAGTGCTTCAGTTAAGAGTCATCTTCTGGTCTGTTTTCCAGGCTATTCAGTTACATATTCTAGCTGGATAAGGCTATTGACATACTTTCTGGTACCAAGTCCAACAGAGATAGGCATTGCCCCTGATTTTCTGACACTATCAGGTGTACTTATAGTCTTGATAGTTAAATCTTTCTCATTCCAAAAATTACAATTCTGCTCTATTCATTCCAATTTATTTATTTCCTCTGAATTCCTACAATCTGTTTACTTTGACATGAAAAATGAGGAAAAGCCACAGCACTTCTCAGTGGATAATCGTGGACAGTTGCTGATTCTATTTTAAAATCATAAAATTAAAAGTCAGACATATCAGGCATAGCACATAGGGAAAAATGAAATAAATAGAAATAAAACCAGCACAACCCCCAAGACATTATTATTAACAAATATAGTTGAACCTAAAGAAGGTTAAGTATATTTCAACTGTATTGATTTGAAAACATTTCGTTTTTAATATGTAATTAAAATGTAAAATATGTCTACAGAATATTTTGTCACCAATAAAATTAAGTTTTGGCTCTCCCCTGTTTAATTAATATTTCTGAGGAGGACAGTTGCAAGAATAAAATTATTAAATGCTAAATCATAAAACATATGGTGATCATAAACAAAATCCACTCTATTTGGTATATTAAAAAAATCCTATCTGGGCCTTTTAATGGATTTTTGGAACATATTTTAAGTAAATGAAAACAGAAAGGAGAAACTCTTCCATCTGAGATTAAAAATGTGCAAATTATTACTCTTACTCAATGGTATGCATTTTGAATTGCCAGTTGGGTGGAAATATACAAATGGTCTAGACATTATTTTATTCCCAAGCATAACTATAGATGCTATAATAGTTTTATGATCAAAAGTAAATCCAAAAGGAATGTTTTAAGCATATAGGCCACAGCATATTTGAATCCATTAGGAATGCATTAATGATCAAAGCAGCTCAGATGCTCCTGAATAAAGCACTTATTTTGCCCTGCAGTTGCCATAGTTCTTTTTTGTCACTTTAATGCTAGCATATCATCTGAGAAAGTACCCAACACAACATGGTATTTTTTTCACTGTACTGTGTGCTTTGGGAGCCAGTGTTACTCAAGTCTTGCCATTTTACTCAGAGTGACATTTCAAATGACCCCAAGACCCTACCACATTAACAAAAAATGTGACAAGAAGTGGAGAGCTTTGTTATCCCCAGGTTGATATATTTGTAGCAGTGCCACGTTCCGTTGGTTCTACCATAAACCTGGGTTGGGAAAAGATACTATTATTCTCTGGTATTCTTCAGATCATGTTACTTAGGTAATCGTCTTGTCTTTCTTCTCCTGAGCTGCTGGGTTTGTTCAAAATAAATAAATAAATACTATTTTTGTTATTGTATAGAACTGTAACTCAATTCCTGCCTCCCTTCATTATCTCCTCAAGTCTTGAAGCTAATTGACAGCAGGTCTTTATATCTTGATTTGTTCCCATTAGAAGTCCTTGTGCTCCTGAATAAACAGGTAAGGTAATAACTTTAATTACTTCTGCAATTAGATGTAGCTAAAGCACCTGTTCTTTCATATAGAAAACCCAGTCACAAAACTCTTTCTTTTCTTTTGGTTTGTTGGATTTTGCATACCCTTACCAGTATATAGTACAGAGGTAAGAGGAAAACAGAGATTAGCCTTGGCAACTTTCATCTAAAAACTGAAAATTGAAAAAAACAACCCAGTAAGGTAAAAAAAAGCAATCTTTAGTTCCATCTGATAGGAGGCAAAAGATTAAAGGAGAAAATAAAGCAGAAATTAATGTGAATGGTTTTTAAATACAAATTTAAATACAAATGCATTAAGTTGCCCCTCCCAAAGTAAGATGCAAAGTTCATGTTTTACACAATGTTGAATATATAAAGGACAAAATTTGTAGCTAAGGGTTGAAATGAGTGGTTCTTGGCTCTCTCTAAATTTGATTGTTTTCTCACAAACATTTCATTATTCAAACTAGGTAACCTCATCAATGCTAGTTAGACTAGAGTAACACTGATTATGTTATCTAGTTTGGGTAATGAAACATCTCCCCCCCCAAAAAAACCCCAATCAAGATCAGATAGAACCGGCTTAGTTCAATGTAATAGCTGTCTTGCACCTGTCTTTCGCAGTACTCTTTTCAAATTTGGATATTGTCCCCTTTGTAAACAAATTACTAGTCTACATAGACAGATTACCTATCTAGAATCTCTAATCTGTGCTCTCCAAGCAGAAATTAGGCGTCCAATTTGGCCAGTTCACTCTACGGAAATAAAATGCTATCAGCCCCCCTACCACAAAGATCCTGCAGGAGAAGAGCAGTCTGGACAACCATGGGATCTGGCAGGGTGAGAGCTGTGAACCATAAACACAAAGCTTTTGCTGTGACCCAGCACAACAGATATAGCGCCCTTGCTGACCCTAATGGGGACACTAAAGTGACAAGTCAAGGTAGTTGTGATAATGATGACTCAAATAAGCAGGGGATTGTGGTCCAAAATGAAGAACTTACTTCAGAAAGGCAAAATGGGGAACCAGGTATCACACATCAGTCGCACAAGAAGAGCAAAGTATGCAAAAAGAGAATCACCTTCTGATTGGTGATTCAGTCATAACGGATGTAAATTTAGGAAAGGATATGGAGGTTTTAAAAGAGGTCAGTTGTCTGCCAGGTGCTACTGCCAGCAGAGACAAGAGGTGTATTCTTAAGATAGTCAAGAATGCAAGTAAGGACTGTGATGTTGATGCTATTATACATCTTGGCACAAATGATCTGTCCCAAAAAGATGTACTTTCTGTGAAGAATGATTTTCAGAGCTTGGGGTATGAACTTAGTTGCATAGGTTGTAGGCTTATCTTTTCAAATGTTTTACCAGTATATATGGAACAAAAAGGAAAGGGCCAGTGTGTAGCAGAGTTTAATTTAGAGCCGAGGTGGCGCAGTGGTTAGGGTGCAGTACTGCAGGCCACTTCAGCTGACTGTTATCTGCAGTTCAGCGGTTCTAATCTCACCGGCTCAAGGTTGACTCAGCCTTCCATCCTTCCAAGGTGGGTGAAATGAGGACCTGGATTGTTGAGGGCAATATGCTGACTCTGTAAACCGCTTAGAGAGGGCTGAAAGCCCTATGAAGCGGTATATAAGTCTAACTGCTATTGCTATTGCTATTGCTAATGTGTGACTAAAGGCGTGGTGTAAAAGGAAAGGCTTTGGTTTTATTAGTCATGATGTCTGCAGCTAGTCCAATGAAAAACTGTACAAAAGAGATGGTTTGCACCAATCCAAGAAATGGATTGAGTTACTTGGCATTAAATTCACAGATTTTCGCGATAAACTTTTAAACTGAACAGTGGGGACAGAGAATTAAGCATCCCCATAAAGCTTGTCTGTGGAAGGAAGCATGAAGTGCTCCAAAATCTCCTGGTAGACGGCTGTGTTGACCCTGGTCTTAATGAAGCACAGTGGTCCAAAGTCCTATTTTCTGATGAGAGCAATTTTTGCCAAAAGCACCAAAAACTGGTTCAATGACCGTGGGATGATTGTGCTTGATTAGCCTCTCCATTCTTCACCATACTCTTGGTCCTTGTTTCCGAATGAGATGTAAAAGTTGCTCTCATCAGAAAAGAGGACTTTGGACCACTGAGCAACAGGATCTTGGACCACTGTGCTTCATTAAGAACAGGGTCAATGCAGCTGTCTACCAGGAGATTTTGGAGCACTTCATGCTTCCTTCTGCAGATGAGATTTATGGGGATGCTGACTTCATTTTCCAGCAGGACTTGGCACCTGCTCACACTGCCAAAAGCACCAAAACCTGGTTCAATGACCATGGGATTACTGTGCTTGATTGGCCAGCAACTCGCCTGACCTGAACCCCATAGAGAATCTATGGGGCATTGCCAAGAGAAAGATGAGAGGCATGAGACCGAACAATGCAGAAGAACTGAAGACTGCTATTGAAGCATCCTGGTCTTCCATAACACCTCAGCAGTGCCACAGGCTGATAGCTTCCATGCCACGGCGCATTGAGGCAGTAATTGCTGCAAAAGGGCCCCAAACCAAGTACTGAGTTCATATGCATGCTTATATGTTTCAGAGGTCCGATATTGTTCTATGTTCAATCCTTGTTTTATTGATTGCATGTAATATTCTAATTTTCTAGATGGTGTATTTGGGGTTTTCATAATCACAAATCATCACAATTATGACAAATCACAGCTTGAACTATCTTGCTTTGCATGTAATGAGTCTTATCTCATATATTAGGTTCACCTTTTAAGTTGAATTACTGAAATAAATGAACTTTTGCACGATATTCTAATTTTTCAAGTATCACCTGTATATCTTTCAGAGATCCTGGAGTACCGGGGAACTACCAGAGGACTGGAAAATAGCTGATGTGGTTCTCATCTTCAAAAAAGGGAAAAAAACAGATCCAGGAAACTACAGACCTATCAGCCTGACCTCAATACCAGGAAAGATTCTGGAAAAGATAATCAAGCAACGAATTAGTGAACACCTAGAAGCAAACAAAGTAATAGCCAAAAGCCAACATGGGTTTGTCAAAAACAGATCATGCCAGACTAATCTTATCGCATTCTTTGATAATGTGAGAAATGTGGACCAGAGGAATGCTGTTGATATAGTTTACTTGGACCAGTAAGGCATTTGATAAGGTAGACCATAACCTACTACTAGATAAAGTAGAAGAATGTGGATTAGACAGCATCACCACCAGATGGATTCGTTACTGGATGACCAACCACACTCTTATCTTTCTTAGTGTCCATAACACCGTTCCAGTCACCCAGTAGTATGCAAGACCTATAATCCCACTGTACTAATTTGGCATGAAGTTTTCTATAAAATCCATCTTGTTGTTGATTGGGAGCATATATTCCCAGTAGCAATGTCCTTTTCCCTTCTTTTTTTTTTTGAACATATTTTTATTTCAATTTCATAACATACAATCACATGTATACTATACATAGCCAATATCATATAGTATTAAATAGTAATTACATCAGTTCCTCTTGTCCTCAACGCCCCAAAAATATTAACACCCATTATTAGCTCTTCTACTCTCCCTATACCTCTTTCTTCTACCTCTCTCTTATTTCCTATCTTCCCTCCCTCTTCCTTTCCTACTCTATTTCCCCTTCCTTTCTCCTTCTTCTCTCTCTACATTCCACTCCTCCTTATCCTCAACCTCCTCATCTTCCCCCCTTACCCTCTCTCCTATCCCTCCCTTCCCACTTTTCTTCTCCCTTCTACTTCCCACTCTTCCTTTCGTTGGTGTATTTCCGCTTCCATACTACTCTATTTCCTCTTCCTTTCTCTTTCTACTCTCTCCCCTAACCACTCCTCCTTATACACCTCATCTTCCCCCTTCACCCTCTCTCCTATCCCTCTCTTCCTATCTTCTGCTCTCCTCTACTTCCAACTCTTCTATATCCTGACTTCCCTCCATCATTTTCTACTCTACTTCCCCTTCCTTTCTCCTTCTCTTCTCTCCCTTTACCACACCTCCTTATACACCTCATCTTCCCCCTTCACCCTCCCTCCTATCCCTCTCTTCCTATCTTTCTTCTCTCCTCTACTTCCCACTCTTCCTCTGATTCACTTAATGTGTTTCGGCATCTGAACAAAATCCCTTTTGTGTTGATGGTATTTATAATTCTATTTCAATATACTTAAAAAAGAAAAAAAAATAACAGTATACATGTACAATCATCCAACATCCCTCCTCCAGCTTAGTAAACTCTCTCCCTCCCACCCTCCCCCCAAGCCCCTAACCTTCCCCCACCCTGACTTCCCAGAACCAATACAAGGTATAAATCTTTAACAAAAACAGTTTAAGATATACTTAAGAGAAAACGTAGAAAGTTAATAACATCTTTGAATTCATATTAGCTCCTCCTTGCTAGGCTAACTATAAGTAATTTGTATTGTTTCTGATCTTAGTCATAAACTATCTGAAATTTCCTAGACCATATTTATTTTGAATATAGTCAGTCCATTTTTCCCAGTCTGGTTTATATCTCTCATTTGAGTTACCCTTGAGATATGCAACTATTTTAGCCATCTCTGCTAAATTTGTGATCTTCAATATCCATTCCTAACTAGTAAACAAATCTTATTTCTTCCAATATTGCGCCACCAACAATCTAGCTGCAGTTATCAAATGCAAAGTCAAGTTGATCTCTACTGCTCTACTGTAGAATCAGTAATTATACATAACAAAGAATAGGTGGATTTTTTTTTGAGAGAGAGCATTTTACATAATCCATCATATTTGTGTCCAGAATACCTTAACCTTTTTATAAATCTACCATGTTTTTTCCCCCAACCCGTAGCAAGGCATTCCCCAGAGCATGACCTTTAACGTTCTCATCCACTTCTTTATTATACAGCAAACAAGCAGCCATATACCAAATCAAACCCTTCAATACTGAGCACTCCATTTCCTGCTAAATTAATCAAATCGCTTAATATTCCATATTAGGGATTTAGTTACCATCCTTAGCCCCCTGAAACTTTTTCTCAATTTCAAATGTTTTATTCATTTTCATTTTCAATTTTGTACATTCACTTATATACTGAATATTTGCAATAATAATAATATAAAAAAATAAAACAAACCTAAACACAACTCATCATCCAACATATAAAACCAACCTGTCGCTTTCATCCTCCATACACCCCTTCTTCTCCCCCTCCAACTTTCCTTTCTCCCTCCAACAATCACCCCTCCTACTTCCCTTTCCCCTCCTATCTTCCTCACCCTCCTTCCCCTCTCATCCTCCTTACATTCCCCTCTTCCTCCCTCCTTACTTCTCCCTCTTCTTTTCCTCTACTTCTCACTTTGGTGCATTTCTCTATTCATTAATCTATTCAGTTACTAAAAATTGCGCTAAAAAGAAAAGAGAAGGAAAAAAAAAGAAAAAGAAAAAGAAAAAAAGAGAAAAATAAAAAGAAAAGATAAGGAACAACAGTATACAAGTGTATTCTTCTTATTCTATATATTGAGACTATATCTCCACCCACCCACCCACCCCCAATGAACCCCCCTCCCTAATCCCCTCCGACTTCCCAGGTCCCACACCCGGCACAGTTCACTACCATTCACCTTCTAGAATATCTTATAGTCAAATAGATTAAAAATAATAATGAAAATAAAATAAAAAGAACACTCCGAAAAAATAAAAAAAATAAAAAAATAAAAAAAGGAAAAAAATAAAAATCTTTTTGCATTATGCTCAGCCTCCCATCATTATTAAAATTTAAACAGTATAGATCATTCCATTTATATTTTATCTTCGTCCTTTGCTTCTTTGATATTTACCCCCATCTTCCTGTAGACTCTCCAAATAGCCTTTCTTAACCTTATATTCAGATAATAGTTTATACAAAAATCAATTTACCTTCTAATACAGAGCAGTCTAATCATACTTTCGCTACTCTTCTTCCTACCCCTCGCTTCTCATCTTCATTCCTCCCAAGCCAAAATTCCATAAGATTAGGATCTCTCTCTTCACTTTAAAATCCTGAGCTTTTTATGTTAGACTTCAAGCATGTAAATCCGTAAAATGTGTGCCCAAAATCCATACCACTTCATTCAGTCCCAAGATCCCTTCATCAATATCCCGCTCCACCTTCCCTTCTGCCCCACTCCTCCCGACTCCATTCATCCCAAACCGCAATTCAAATAAATCTTGGTCTCCACTTTCCTCACACCAGAAAACAATTCATGCGCAGTTTGGATTAAAATTCAAATAAGTCTTATAAAGATCCCATACAATATCTGTCCAAAATAAGCGATGCTTCTTTCCGTTCCTCATCGATATACAGCTTTACCATTTCATACCAAACAGGAATCCTAAAATTTTAATCAATCCAAGAGTTTAAAAAGTATTTTAAAGACATCGCTGGATCTTTATTCTTTACTCTTCTGCCCTTCCGGAAAGAGAAGGCAGCCCTCTACCTTATAGCCACGTGTCCCGCTGCTTTGAAGATATGGCTAAATCCTCAGTTTCCGCTCTTCTGCCTCTCCGGTAGGGGGAGAACAACTCCCTCCATCTTGTAACCAAGTGAATTGCTGCTTGTCTTTCCTTCACCTTGTCTTTCCGCATTTCCAACTGAGTCAGGAAGTCCCGCCTTCAGAGTTTTATAATAAAAGTCCCGAGCTTCCGAAACAGAATTAAGACGAAATCTTTGATTCTCGAATGTAACTGTGATTCCAACTGGAGATTCCCATTTATACTGTATTTGGTGGTTTCTAAGCTCTTTGGTTAAAAAAGTATAATCTCTCCTTGCTTGCAGCATCTGGAGTGGTATTTCTTTAAAGACAAACAAATCCTGCCCATCGATTCGCAGCCTATTGTTGTAAAACTTTTGGATGATCGCATTTCTGGATTCTCTTGTGAAAAAATATATAATTATGTCTCTTGGAAGCTGTCTCTGTTCTGCTACACACGAATTCTGGTGATAGATTTTTCGAATATTCCAATCAAAATTGAATCCCGGACTTCCCACCGCTTGACTGAGAGCTTCTACAAACGTCTGTTTCAAGTTCTCTCCTTTCTTTTCGGGCAGTCCTCTGACTCTTATTGCAAACGCCTTTCTGTTGTAATTTATCATTATAAGTTGTGTTTGAGTATCTCTAATCTCTTGTTGTAATGCTTGAATGTTGGAAGTCAAATTAAAATTAGCCTCCTCCAAAGTTTCCAGTTTAGTCTCCATTTCTTCGGTATAATCTGTCAAAGTAGACATAGCTTCAAAGATATCCATCTTTATTTGGGCAATCTTGGTCTCTATTTTGTCGCATAAGTCCAGCACAAATTCTTTGATTTCTTGTTTAAAGTCATTGAGTATTTGAAAAAGAAGCTCCTGTGTTAAGGAATCTCCAGTAGGGGGTGTGGGAGGCAAGGGCAGCGATTTTATAACAAGTTCTTTAAGCACATGCGAAGGGGAGCGTTTTGCCTGCTTAGATCTGGGAGCCATTATAGATAAAAGCTGAGAATAAACAGATAAACAGTATCTTCACCTGCTCAGTTCTCAATAAGTTATTTGTAGATTTTGCTTGTTAATGAGGAGCAGTCTCCGGGAGGATAGAGCCAGTTAATTACGTCATCTATTAATCACCAACACTGTAAAAACGCCATTTTGTAGCACGATTGAACAAAGAAGCCTCAAAGGAAAACGAGGCTGGTGTTTAAGATAGTTATAAAAAAGGGAACATCTCAGGAGTAGAACCCGCTCGTGTTGGTCTTAAGTAGCTTTAAGCAGCTTATCATTGTCCTGAGAGGTGGGATCACCTGTCTAGGGCTGCAAAAAAAAGCAGCTGAGAAGAACTGGCTGGAGATAAGAGCTCAGTTACGCTGGATCTTTTCTCCATTCGCAGCCCAAAAAAAAAGAAAAGGGGCTGTGAACTACGAATAAATCCTAGCACCTGAGCTTCTGCCTACCCCTTTCTGCCAAAAGGGGTGATATCTATTGATCTTAATTAGATATACAGACCAGAACTCTGAGAGGAGCTCCGTTGAGTTCCTTCGGCGACAGGCTCCGCCCCCAGAAGCCCCCCCCCCTGAAACTTTTTAATAGCCATCTGAACATCTTGAAATTTAACCTTTGGTCTAGCTCCTCCCACTGTTTCTGATGTAACACCTGTATGCTCCTGAACGATGGCTTGTGTATGTTGCTTTCTTAATTCCTGTTCCATTCGCTTGGTAACCACAGGGTTTTGTCTTTGTTCTTTACATCTTGTACCTCTGAAAGAACAAGTTGATCCTCCCTTGTTAAAACTTGAGTGGTTTGCTTTCCATCATATCCTTCTCTTTCTCTAGTTCTAGAGGAAGAGGGTTGTCCACCCATCAGTACGTTGGTGTAGAAATCTTCAGCTTTCCATACTGTATTGAGGCGATGTCTTCTTCCAAGATAGCTATCTTCTTCCAAGATAGCTGATGCCGGTTGGTGCGTCCCATCTAAACTGTATCTGGCGATTTTTGAGCTCTTCCACTAGAAAGGCATAATCTTTCCTTGATCTCAGCATTTTAGGTGGTATCTCCTTCAAGACAGTCACCTACCGACCCCGGATTTGAAGCTTATTTTTGTAGGATTCCTGTAATATCGTATTTCTCACATTTCTAGTGGCGAAGTAGACTACTATATCTCTTGGCAAATGTTTTTGTTTTGCCAGTGAGGAATTAACTCGATAAACCTTTTCGATTTGCCAGTCAAGATTCCCTCCCGCCATCAGGTCGAAAGCTTCAGAGACAGTTTGTTTCAGGTTCTCTTGTGTACTTTCAGGGAGACCCCTTATCCTTAAAGCCAATTCCATTTGCCTATACTGTAGCATTAGGATTTCATTGTCTGCATTGCTAACCTTTTGCTGGACCGCCTCCAGTTTCGTTGCCAATTTCGTATTAGCGTCACTAAGTTCTTCTAACTTTTTTTCAAGGTCCTGTGCATAGCCAAATATTAAGTTCATAACCATCACAAAGTCACTCCTAATCATTTGGTTATATGTCATAAGTTTTTCATACATCTGTTTGTTAGAATCAGCTATCTCTTCCTTAAATTATTTTCCCATCATAACAGCATGAGATTGTAACGCATCGATTAATTCCTTCTGCAGAATTTGCCTTGTCAGAGGGTCCCCTGCAGATGTAGATGTAGAAGGGAGTGATGATTGTATTTTAGCAAAAGGCGCTGGTGAATTTCTGGCACTTTTCGATGCGGGGGGAGGAGGGGGGAGGAATCTTTGCTTAGAAGCCATCTCAAACTTAATCTTCTTTAGTCAGTTAAAAAGTCCAGGAAGTCCAATTATACAACAATTGCTATTTGTTTTGATAATAAATCTCTTCTTGACAGTAAATCACTTTTAGGCTTCGCAGAAGCTCTACCCGAGGCACGCCCCTCCTACACAGCTCAGCGCCATTTTTATAGAACTTTCAGCAAGTAATCAGCAGAAGGAATTCTTTACAATGGTGCTAAAAAGATTAATACATACAATTAAGAAGATCACAAGTATTAGTTCAGCTCGGCTTGAGGTCCATAATAAATCATTGTGCTGAGAATGGGCGAAAACCTTCATTCTGCAACATATAGCATAAAGCAATATATCTTCCGTGGGGATCTGCTTCAATTAATTCAGCTTTCATGTCCTTTCTTAAGTATATAACTATACCATTTTTCTTCTCCGTAGCAGAAGTCATAAAGTGTTGTCCAAGTCTTGTATTAATCAGATATTTTTGATCAGTTGATCTAATATGAGTTTCTTGCAAACAAATTATGTCATTCTTGAACTGTTTAAGATAATGATATATTTTCTTTCTTTTCTGTGGAGAGTTTAATCCATTGACGTTCCATGTTAGAAACTTAGTTGTCATCTTTGGTTCCCTGAAGCTTTTTTAGAGCCGTCTGAATCTCTTGGAGTTTAAGCTTGGGTCTGGCTCCTCCCACTGCTTCTAAGCTGATAACTGTAGCATCTTAGCCGGTGACAGGTGTTTGTTGTGATTGTTTTTTTAATTGTTGATCCATTCGTCTGGTAATCACACGGTTTGGTCATTGTTCCATGGCTCCTTGTACTTCTGAGAGAGAAAGATGATCCATCCTTGTTGATAATTGTGTAGTTTGCTGGCTATCTTGTCCTTCTTGCTCTCTTTCTCTAGGTCCAGGTGAGGCGGGGTGTCCGGCCTTCAAAATATTATGGTAAAAATCTCGAGCTTTCTATACTGAATTAAGACGGTATCTTTGCCCCTCGAAAATGAGTGCTAGGCCAAATGGTGCATCCCATCTAAACTGTAGCTGATGATTTTTAAGCTCTTCGACTAAAAAGGCATAGTCTTTCCTGGATCTTAGCATTTGAGGTGGTATCTCTTTCAGAACAGTGAGTTCCTGACCCCCAATTTGAAGCTTGGTTTTATAGGACTCTTGCAAGACCATATTCCTGATGTCTCTTGTAGTAAAATAGATCACAATGTCCCATGGAAGTTGCTTCTGTCTCGCCAGCCAAGAATTAGTGTGATAAAGCTTATCAATTTGCCAATCAAAATTACCCCCTGGCCTTCCCATCAGGCTATCAAAAGCTTCTGAAAGAATCTGTTTCAAGTTTTCCTGGTTGTTTTCACGCAAACCTCTTACTCTTCGTGCAAATTCCATTTGTCTATACTGTAACATAATAATTTATTTTTCAGCATTTTTGACTTTTTGTTGCGCCACATCTATTTTCGATACCAAATTAATATTGGCATCATTAAGATTTTCCAATCTGTCTTCAATTCCCAAAACATGTTCTGTTAATAAACTAACAACCCCCAACATATCATCCCTGATCTTCTGAACCCGGGTCTCAAGTTTATCAGACAGTTCTTTATAGGCAGCGGATAACTCTTCTTTAAATTTTGTTTCCATCGTAACTGCCTGATTTGTAAATACTTCGGCCAATTCTTCTGAAAAAATCCTTTAGTTAGTGGCTCCCCTGTGGGGGGAGGAAGCAATGACTGCAGTTTTGTGTCAGGGGTGGGCGAGCTGCCAGAACTTTTTGGATCCAGGGGGGAGAGAGCCTTTTGAGTAGGGTTTTGCTTATAAGCCATTCCAAATTTTGATCTTCTTCAACCAGTTAATAAATCTCTACTGGCTAATTGTACAGCTGTTACAATTTAATTTAGTATTAAATCACTCCTTTCCTTTGACGTTTTAAACTCCATAAAAGTTCAAAGCATGAACAGTGTTACGAAACCACTTGGCGCCATTTTGAATGTCTCTTTAGCAAGTAAGTTATCAGAAGGAATTCTTGTAAAGATGAAGCTATTGTTTAATACAAACAATTAACAGTTCACGTGTACAGGGTCCGCTCGCCTTGGAATCAATAAATCAAATTTTTTTCTGAGGAAGGGAGGGTTTGCTTTGCACTGCAAATCGCAGCTGGAATTCCTGGCATGGAGACAATTCTGCCCTCGTCTGGCCTTCCCCCCCCTCCCAGAAATGAACTGCGAGGGCTGGTTGGCACTTTGCCTGGCACAATGGCTCACCTTATCTTCTGGCCTGAAGAAAAAGGTAAACCAGCTGTCAGATGGCTGATGGATTGGTCATCCGACAGATAACATGACCAGGATTCCGGAGCTGTAACAGCCAGCTCCCATCAGCAAGCCCCTCCCAGCGGAAGTCCTCGCTGACCAACCACACTCAATGTGTAGTCCTCAATGGAACTGCATCTTCATGGAGGGAAGTATGCAGTGGAGTACCCCAAGGTTCTGTTTTGGGCCTAGTACCCTTCAACATCTTCATCAATGATTTGGATGGGGGAATAAATGGGGAACTCATCAAATTTGCAGATGACACCAAGCTGGCAGGAATAGCCAACACTCCAGAAGATAGGCTAAAGATACAGAAGGATCTTGACAAACTTGAACATTGGGCACTATCTAATAAAATTAAATTCAATGGTGAAAAAAGTATGGTTCTACATTTAGGCAACAAAAATGAAATGCATAGGTACAGTATATGTGGTACCTTGTTCAACAGTAGTAACTGTGAAGGGGATCTTGGAGTCCTAGTGGACAGCCATTTAAATATGAGCCAGCAGTGTGCAGCAGCTGCAAAAAAGCCAACACAGTTCTAGACTGCATAAACAGAGCTGAGCTAGCAATTGAGTTCCCCAGACTTATGGTCCTGGGGGATTTCAATTTGCCTTCGCTCGGTGAACACTCTGATGGGGCGCAGGAGTTCATGGCTTCCATGACAGCCATGGGCTTGACCCAAGTAGTTCGGGGCCCAACCCACTCAGCGGGTCACATGCTCGACCTCGTATTCCTCTCGGAGTAGTGGACTTGTGATCTTGGTCTGAGGGGTAATGAGATCATATCCCTGTCGTGGTCAGACCACTGCCTACTGAGACTTGACTTTCGGAGACCAAACCCCCACTGTAGGGAGGAGGAACCAACCAGATGGTTCCGCCCCAGGCGACTTATGGACCCCTTGAGGTTCCAGACGGAGCTTGGGGTTATTCCTGATACCCTCGCCCACAGTCCGGTGCAGTCTGGTTGCTGCCTGGAACTCAGCAGCGACGGAGTCTCTTGACCGGATTGCACCACTACGGCCGCTCCGAGGCAGTGGATTCCGGAGGCCACCTTGGTTTACCGAGGAGCTCCGGGAGAGGAAGCGCCGGAAGAGACGCCTAGAGCACGCATGGAGGTCCAACAAATCCGAATCGAACCGAGCACTTTTAACATCTTGCATCAAGGAGTACATCAGGGCAATTAGGACGGCAAAAAGATCTTATATTGCCACCTTGATTGCGTCCGCTGAGTCGCACCCAGCCGCCCTGTTCAGGATAACCCGCTCCCTCCTAAATAGGAGGGATACGGGGGACCCCCTGCAGGGTAGGGCTGAGGATTACGTCCAGTTCTTGGCGGACAAAGTTGCTCGGTTTCGGTCGGACTTGGACTCCGATTCTGCAGATCCAGCCGAGGCACAAGGGAATAATCTGATAGATCACCCCTGGGTTGAGTTTCAGGATGTTGCCCCGGGGGATGTGGACAAGGCCATGAGAGCTGTGAGTGCCTCCACTTGTGTACTGGACCCATGCCCCTCCTGGCTGGTTGCTAACAGCAGGGAGGTGACACGGGGCTGGATCCAGGTGGTTGTTACCGCCTCCCTTCGGGAGGGGGTCTTCCCCTCCGCACTTAAAGCGGCGGTGGTGAGACCCCTCCTGAAGAAACCATCCTTGGATCCAGCCGTTCTTAACAATTATCGTCCAGTCTCCAACCTCCCCTTTGTGGGGAAGGTTGTTGAGAAGGTGGTGGCCTTCCAGCTCCAGCGGTCCTTGGAGGAAGCTAGTTAGCTCGACCAATTCCAGTCCAGCTTCAGGCCTGGTTGCAGCACAGAAACCGCTTTGGTCGCATTGACCGATGACCTCTGGAGAGCCAGGGATGGAGGCCACGCCTCCATCCTGGTTCTCCTTGACCTCTCAGTGGCTTTCGATACCATCGACCATGGTATCCTCCTGCGACGACTGCGGGAGGTGGGGGTGGGAGGCACTGTTTTGCAGTGGTTCTCCTCTTACCTCTCGGACAGGTCGCAGTCGGTGTTAGTTGGAGGGCAGAGATCGACCCCTAGGCCCCTAACATATGGGGTGCTGCAGGGTTCGGTCTTATCCCCCCTACTATTCAACATCTACATAAAACCGCTGGGTGAGATCATTCGGCGGCATGGGATAAGATACCATCAATATGCGGACGATACCCAGTTGTATCTGTCCGCCCCATGCCAACTCAATGAAGCGGTGGACGTGATGAACCGGGGCCTTGAAGCTGTTAGAGACTGGATGAGGGCTAACAAGCTTGTGCTCAACCCGGATAAGACCGAGTGGCTGTTGTGTTTCCCTCCCAATAATTTGGCAAGTGTTCCATCTCTCAGGCTGGGGGGTCAAACACTACACCCCTCAGACAGGGTTCGCAACTTGGGAGTCCTCCTGGACCCACAGCTGACCTTTGACCACCATTTTTCAGCTGTGACCAGGGGGGCATTTGCCCAGGTTCGCCTGGTGCACCAGTTGCGGCCCTACCTGAACCGGGAGGCCCTCACAACAGTCACTCGTGCCCTTGTGACCTCTAGGCTGGAGTACTGCAACATGCTCTAGATGGGGCTGCCCTTGAAGAGCATCCAGCGACTTCAGCTAGTCCAGAATGCGGCCGCGCAAGCGATTGTGGGTGCACCTCGGTTCACCCACATAACACCTATCCTCCGCGAGCTGCGCTGGATACCTGTTGATCTCCGGGTGCGCTTCAAGGTGCTACTTGCCACCCATAAAGCCCTTCATGGTAGTGGATCTGGATACTTGAGAGACCGCCTCCTGCCAATTACCTCCTCGTGACCAATTAGATCACACAGATTAGGCCTCCTCTGAATCCCCTCTGCCAGTCAGTGTCGACTGGCAACTACGCGGAGGAGAGCCTTCTCGGTAGTAGCTCTGACCCTTTGGAACGATCTCCCCGTGGAGATTCGTACCCTCACCACCCTCCAGACCTTCCGCACAGCCCTTAAAATCTGGTTATCCCGTCAGGCCTGGGGCTAAAGATTTAACCCACCCCCACCCGAATGGTATGAATGTTGTGTTCTTTTTAATTATGTATTGTTCTTATGTGTCATTGTTTGTATCCCCTTCCCCATGAGTTGTAAACCGCCCTGAGTCCCCCCAGGGAAAAGGGCGGCCTATAAATAAACTTTCAAATTCAAATTCAAATTCAAATAGAATCAAGATAATGTGAAGTGTTAATACCACTTTTTAATGCCTTGGTAGAACCAAGCACCATTCACATCTTTGAATATTTCCATGCGCTCTGGAAATATACCTGAAAAGAAAACATAAAAAAAAGTATACATTATGCAACTTCTCAAGATTTGGTAGTAAACCATAGAACTCCTAACTTTACATAAGTTGTCTCAATTCCATCTGACCCTGACTTGATCAGATACTAAACTTAGTCCTATAAAATGAAGCCAAATGAAACAGTTGGTTTCCCACTTCCAGTGAAAAGGTGTTGTGCCTTAAATATACACAGTGATAGAAAACCTGTAATTTGTTTTCCTTCCTGTCCTTCCCATGAATTAATATGAAACTTTTAAGATGTGTGAACTCCAGTTCAGAATTCCCGTTGCTGGTAAATTGTGAGAGATGAACTCCACAGATCTTAAAGTTGTCAAGATTGAGAAGCACTGAGTTAATGGTGCTTCATAGCCTTGAAATTGAAAACTTCTGGCTCTTAGTTTATTTTCTTTATTTTTCACAAAATATTAGGAAACATTAGATGGTATAGCACACATTTAAGAAAATTATGTATGAAAATATTTAAGTTAAAGGAAAAACAGAGAAGGACATGTTTTTTTTTTTTGAGAAACTGAAAAGTTAAACAGGTATATCCTTCTTTAATAGGCACACACATAAATATGCATATACTTTCAATGAAAAAAGCAGTTTTTAAATTTAGGCTCAAATAGTAGCCAGAAAGTCATGTTTTTCATCTTTTCATTATAATTCATTGGATACTTAGCTGGATCTTTTCTCAAACTATTTCACCATTCCAAAATCTAAATAAAATGTTCTCTTTTTTTTCATAAAGGCATCTTGACCAAACTCAAGAAGAGGGTCTGTAGCAACATAAACGTATCTGGGAAGGAATAATGGGATATTTAAAAAAAACAAATTATTCTACCAGATTTTTTAAAATAATTTGTTTCTACAAATTATGGAATGGACTCATTGGTGTAAATACCTTTTTTGTCATAAAATATTTCTGAAGTGATTAGTTAGAGGAGGAACACATGTCTTCTTTATATCTTCAAGTAAAATAAGCAAATGGAAAAGCAGATGTACAAGATAATTGTTAGGTAAACCAGAAATGAGCAATTTCTGGAAAAAGGAAACTTCTCCATAATGTTCATTTCCAGAGCAAAAGGAAATTCCAAATATACAGGAAATAGACAGGATAATTGTTAATCCAAACTAAGAATCTGTATATGTGTGTGTGTCAGAGAGTGAGAAATAGAGCAAGAGGGAGAGGAAGAGGGAGAAGAGGGGAGGAAGAGTGGGAGGGAGGAAGAGAGAGAGAGAGAGAGAGAGAGAGAGATGGAGAGAGAAGAAGCACATTTCCATGTTTTTCTTATTTGGTAATATAATGACTCCATTTTGCATAAAGAAGGGGAAGAAAAAAAATTTGATGCTAAAAATTGGATTTGAATAAAGAACTTATTAACTTACTTAGTTCGATTCTGAAGCACAATCCTACATATTAGCCTTCTGCAACTTAGGTTCCAACTAGCTATGTGGAATATGTCCTTTGCTCACATATCTAGAGGGCACCCAGTTTAGAGATACTATATTAGCCTGTATTTGGAATATAGAATAACAGAGTTGGAAAGGAACTTGGAGGTCTTCTAATCCAATCACCTGCTCAAGTAGAAGACCTTATACCATTCCAAATAAATAGCAGTCCAATCTCTTTTTTAAAATCTCCAGTGATGGAGTATCCATAACTTCTGGAGGCAAGCTGTTCCACTGATTAATTATTCTTGCTGTCAAGAAAATCCAGACACTCTGGCACTCTTTTCCCATTCAAAGGAACAAAGGATTTCTGTTCTAGCCACATTTGTTTACTTCCAGAAGTTGGATGTTCATGGGGACACTATGAATTCATTCATTGTGTGAAGCCTTTTATACCAAACATGCATATGAGGGCCAGGGAATGTTATCCACTCACCCTACATTTATTTCAATGCAGATGGTTTCTTACCTTATTCAGATATTTGTTTAGAAGTATCTGGTCCTGAAACTGGATATTGACAGATCTGTATATAATGACTATATCTCTCCAGCTTCCTAACCATCCTTTATTCTTCCATTTTTCTCTTGAATCGAGTAAAGGATTCTAAAGGGAAATTTATATTCATATTTATCTGAGATCAAATAATACTTTCTACACGAACCTAATAAAGTGGGTCCTAGATCCTTGAATAAATTATATTCAAATATGAACATCTCTCATCAAAGGTCAGGACAAGGTGGAATCTTTGCCATTAGTTAAATTGCTTCTAGTATAAAAGTTTTTTTTAAGTGTTAAGGTCATCTTTTTAAAGCCTGGGTAAGTTTCTGTATCTATCTCAGTATGACTCCAGCATTTATAGAGAGGGATGACTCCTAATAGCATCTGTTTTCAGCTGCAAGTAGGATACAGACTAATTACAGCAATCCACTACCTCAGTTTAGTAAAACTTGAAACTGTCTGACCAGTCAGACAAATCCATTAGGATTTTATTGGGTCCTAAAAAGAGTTATGTGATTCCCTAGGATCCAATCCTTGTCAATCAGGCATGGTAAATTGGATTCTTGAATAGGGAAATCCCTAAGGGAGAGTAGATGTTATCTAGATCAGATGCAGTGATTTTTTTTCAGCTCTGTGCTCACTAGGTTCTGTTCTCTCTTTAGTGAACCAATAAAACCATAATAAGTATTGATTAACCCATTACTGAGCATTATCCACTGGCTTTTGCCTGACTGTATTTAAACACAACACACTACCTTTCATGCTGCCACTGCACAGCTGTTCGCTTTGACTTTGGCAGGATTGCCAAGTTAGTGACGGGATATTGGCTTTTAGAATGCTTCAACTCACTCCGTGCTACATTTCAGATGTGCTATTATAAACACTCAGCTCTGGGATACAATACATTTGCTTATTCAAAAAAGGGAAGGAAATGACCAGGACAACCACAGCTCCTTTTGCGGAGATGTTCAGCACATAAATGTAATTGTTGCAAATGTATATTTTGTCACAAATATTGTTTAATTACGTTTGCTACAAACAACAGCATTTCTGGAATCTTTATTTTAAATGAAACAGAACAATTATCTTTTTGGCTTTGTACACCTTTGAACTCTAGCATCATGCTGATTTCATTGTTCATCTGCTGTCAGAACATGTTGCAGTATTCATCTGATGTTCGGGTGCAGCAAGATCGCATTCTGCCTGAAATGAAGAGCTTTTTAGCTGTGGGAACCTTAAGATTTTCAATAAACAGATGGACGGTTCACATGCAAAGCTATAACGTATGTCACTGCCAATCTAGTGTGATTGTACAACTCTCTACTAATCATTAGCTTGTTGGTGATTCTCTGAATTTTATCCCGAGAGCTGCTCAATACTTGGGAATTCAGAGATCACCTCAGTAAATTAAGTTTGATTATAGAGAACAAGGTCATGAACCACATGGTCACAGGTCAAACCAAAGACAGCACTTCAGGCTTTATATATATATATATATATATATATATATATATATATATATATATATATATATATATATATATATATATATGTGTGTGTGTGTGTGTGTGTGTGTGTGTGTGTGTGTGTGTGTGTGTGTGTGTGTGTGTGTGTGTGTGTGTGTTTGTTTTAAAAATTAGTTTATTTTCATCTCTTTGCAGAAATAAAGAAGAAACAATAAAAAAGAGAAAGTTGCATTTGTGTCTCTCAATTTGTAGGTGTTGTTTTCAAGGCTTGGTGGCATTTTTTGTGTTCATTATGGAACAGCCATTTGATCAAGTGGTTTTCAATATATTATCAAAATAAATGACATTCACTTCATTAGATGCAGAGAAAGTATAGCTGGAAAAGGGACAAGTATTAATTGAGGACTCTGAAGAAACTGACACTCCATCTTATGACCCTGAGGCTGTATTATTCAAGATACCCCATGATGGAAAGAAGTCTGTCTCCATAGCAATTACCTAAATCTTTTATCAGTCATTTCTGGAAGAAAATTAGAGCAATTGTGTCAGGATGGTCATATGGGCAGAAATTGCACACTCATTCAAACCACTTACGTCTCCGACTTTGTCCCTGCTTGATAGCGCTTTTGTTTACTCCTATGCCTTTGAAAGCTTGATTGGAAATGAGCAGATGTGTCTTACTGTAACCACAAAGGGTTGTCCTTTGTTTTCTCTATATTTCTTTTATTCTTTTTCTAGGATTGTCATGAAATTACACTGTTTTTCTGTTTATTAAGCAAATGACACCCCTAAAGATAAAAGCAAGGGAGGTGATAAGGGGGAAGGGAAGAAGGAAGAAAAATAGTATGTGAGAGAGAGAGAGAGAGAGAGAGAGAGAGAGAGAGAGAGAGAGAGAGAGAGAAAGAGAGAGCATGATGGAGAGAGAAGAAGCACATTTATCAAGCTAGTTAAAATTAGCAACTGCAAATTTTTCCTTGTCATAGATTTAATTATTAGAGAACTTGATAATCTTTAATAGTACAGGTTAATTTGGTGGGACACTTGGTGGGAAAAAAGTGCTCTGAAGAGCTGTTCCCTATTTCATCACATCATATCACACTTGTAGAATTTTATTGACTAGATAATTGGCATGTCACTACAGTCTAAGCTGGTTTGGGGGAAGACAGCCTAGCGAGCTTATACAATTGCCTGTTAATTTAGTAAGTATTAAATCTAATTAAGAGATGAACTTGACTTTTCTTTCTCTTTCAAAACCTGAATATTTGGATTCTTCCCCCACCCCACTCTCCCACTGCAGCTGGATGTGTAATTAGAATATAATGCTTAACTATTGATCAATATTAGGTCCTGCCTGTACTGAGTGCAATGTACAACTGCCTAAGCTCTCCCTTCAAGTTCCTTGTTTGAAGAAAATTTACAATTAATAGCTTTCTTACAACAGGAGAGATATCCTCCTTCTTCATAGCTCAGCTAGGGACCTGCCAGACTAATCTATTCCCAGTTTGCTGGCCATGGTCCTTTACTCTATCTGTCTTAGCATATTGATTTCTGAGCTGTCTTATTGGTTCCTAACATAATTATACCAGGAGTGGCTCTCTTAGTACAGCTAATACATTTACACCATGGCACCTAGGGAAGCTTATTATAACAGCATCCGGTAGCAGTGTTATACTTAAGGGTCAGTTGCCATTTCCATTAGAAACCCCATTTTTCAGAGGTTTGTACCTTAGCTATTTTAATTTATATCAAACTGAAATCTGGCACAGTTATTGTCTGCCTGGATTTAATATCTCCTTTATTATTAAAACATATTCAAATCATTCAGAAAGCTTTTGTAGGGATGCAGAATGAGGCATTAAGTTTACCTTTCCTTGAGATATTTTATTAATTGGAAACATTAAATTGCATAACCTTATTTTTTCCTTTTTGCAGTATTTTAACAAAAACATGAATTTTAAATTATTGTCATGGTTTTACTATTACAGAATAAAACATTTATAAAGTGCATTCAAAATCTTCAGAAACCTAACATTATTATCTTTATTATTAACAATTAATAGATTTGTTCACAGGTCCTAGTTACCTGGCATATTTATTGTTCCTAGTCAAGAAATGCAATTGCATTTTTTTATTTCTATGGTTCATTATAAAGAATTCCGTTATAGACCTGTACCAAGAATGAAAATATAAACATACAGAATTATATTTGTGCGATTATGTATGAAGAATCTTAATAACAAGCAAAATTTGACAAAAATAAATATAATTTGCAAATCATTCATCAGATGTTTCAGATAATCTAGTTATACAAAAATCTCATCATACAATGATCAATGATTTTAAGAGCAATTACATGTTGATACATACCCATTTACCTTCAATTAAAAAAAACCACCTTGAAGTATCTAGGTTTTATTTTGATATATTAGCTATGCGTATTTCTAAACCATTAAGAATAATATGGTACTGAGTCATCATGCCTTGTAAATAAAAAAAAAACCACATGCAAATATTTAGATATAATAAATTGCTGATTACTGTAGTGGTCTATCTTCCTCTCCCCTCTATATCTCCTGCCTTCACTTAAGTAGAAAAAAATGTGTGCAGTTTAGCAAAAAGCTCCATATAGACTATCACTATCAAAAAAATCAAAAATGAAAAAATAAAAAATAATCAAAATACAAATAAAACTCTGCAATATGTTTACAGATAGATTTTGTGTATTTTTTGGGGTGGGTGGGTGGGTTTCTTACTATTCTAAAAGAGATATATTGTATGTGTTCTGGAGTATGCATTCTGGCACAAGCATTCTGCATCCTGTTATAGTTTGTCAAATACATTTTAAATTGCACAGTAATTAGTAGTATACAATATTTACCACCATTTAAATTACTGTACAGTTAAAGCTAATCAAGTAGGCATGTCGTAGTTTGTTTTATGATCTCAAATTTTAACTGCACTGAAGAGTAACAATCAAAATTGACCCTTAAGGGTTAGAACCAAAGAATCATAGAGTTGGAAGGAACCTAAGAGGAACATTTAACCGCTTGCATGCTGTAGGATTTCCTACACCATTCCTATAGATGTCTATCCAGCCTGTTTTTCAAAACCTTCAAAGAAGGAGAAGATATCACTTCATGCACTAACCTATTGAGAGCTTTTCCTTATGATTTGCATATGCTAAATAAATAAATGAATCCTTATGATTAATCTGCATCTACAGTATATCCTTGAATTCCATCTTATTAGTTCTATAGTCTTACCCTCTAGAACAAATGACAAAAAATTCCAAACTGCAATGTAACAGCTCTTTAAATATTTGGAGGCAACTATCGAGATGCCTCTTGTCCTTCCCTTTTGTAAGAATTTGAAGATTTTTTTTTTTTACTGTTCTCCATAGGACTTGGTCTTCAGTCCTTCACCATCTTGGTAGACCTTTTCTGGACTTGCTCTAGTTTATTTATTTTTTTAAAAAAACCTGATGTGCATATCTAAACACAATACTCCAAGTGAGGCTAACCAAAATAAGGTATCTTGTGATCCAAAGCATCTAGTAATCTGAACTTTATGCTGGTGCTGTTCTCCAAGATGCTCAATTAGTATACCCAAGTCCTTCTCACACGTGCTGCTGTTGACAAAGATGTTCCCATTCTGCATATTTGTTTTTCTTATTTTAATAAAAAACTTTTAAATTTATCCTTATAAATTTTATTCTATTTTTTTCTCCCTGAAAATTTTATTCTATTTTTTCATGTCCACTGTTTTAATTTGTTACCCTCCCTCCACCATGTACTAGCCACCCTGCCTAGTTTTGTATTGACTGCAGATTTGGTGAGCATTTTCTCGACATCCTATTCATATCATTTTAAAAAAAATATTGAATAGCGCTGAACCCAGAAGAGGGTTCTGCATCACCATATTTGAGATGTTTCTCCAGACAGATCTGACATTGTTTATATCTATCCTTAATACAGTGAGATGGCAAAGATGACATGCACATTTCACAGAAGTCTAACAATGAAGAGATGAACATTCTAGTTTTTTTTGGAAACAGAATATCACATAAACATGTTTAAACTAGTGGTTTGAGATATGATAATATACTCCAGTGAACTTGAGGTATTATCCCATACTTAGAGATATATCTTCATGCATTTAATTTTCCTCTCTCCCATAGTGCAAAGAATATAAAGGATATGGATTTGGGAGAGAAATTATTAAGCTGAACTATATACTACACTATATAGATCAATGATCCTGAACAGTGGCTCTTTTAAAAAGTCATTATTAATTGTTATTTGTTAATTGATTACTCAAATAATGAACAACATGAATGATTTTTTTCTCAAAAGAATGGGGAATAAGGGATTATCATGATATGGAAGAAATTCCACAAATAAACACTCTTATTTTTTCTTGACAATTCAGTGGACTTTACTACCAAGTCACCTAATGTAGATAGTTCTCAACTTACAATAGTTTGCTTAGCGACCATTTGAAGTTATAATGGCACTAAAAAGTGACTTATTATCATTTTCCACACTTATGACTGTTGCAGCATTTCCATGGTCACATTATTTACATTTGAATGCTTGACAAGTGACTCATATTTATGACAGTTGCAGTGTTCCAGCAAAGTCAATGTGGAAACCAGACTTAACAACCATGTTATTAATTTAACAATTGTAATGATTCACTTAACAAATGTGGCAAGAAAAGTCGTAACATGGGGCAAAATTTACTTAACCGCCTCCTACCACTTACCTCCCAACGACCAACAAGATCGCACAGATTGGGCCTCCTCCGGGTGCCGTCGACCGGACAATGCCGGCTGGCTGCTCCCCGGGGGAGGGCCTTCTCTGTAGCTGCGCCGGCTCTATCTAATGATCTACCCGTAGAGATCCAGACCCTTACCACTCTCCCGGCCTTCCGTAAAGCCACCAAGACCTGGCTGTTCCGGCAGGCCTGGGGCTGTTGATCAATATCCAGCCCCACTTTGACAGAATGGATGATGTGGAATTTTAATAATTGTATCTTTTATTTTAATTTTTAAATGCTTCTTTTATCATGCCTGTAAGCTGCCCAGAGCCCCAAGGGAGTGGGCAGCATACAAATTTCAATAAATTGAAAATTGAATTGAAATTAACAAATTTCTCATTTAGCAACAGAATTTTTGGCTCACTTTTGATCGTATGTTGAGAACTACCTGTAAATATTAATCACAGTGCCAAGGATTCAAGTCAGAATATTAAGGAAAATTAGAAGCTAATGATAGAAAACTGTAACTTCAAAAAAAAAATGAAATTCAGACTAAAGGAAGAGAAGAATCATGGAAAAAAAAGCAATAATTAAAAATCAAATCTACAGAGGCAATTCTAAAGAATGTATTGTCTGCATGAATTTTAGGTATTTTTGTCATGGCCAATGAAGTTACTTTCTGTTTATTTGCTGAAAGCTCACTACAAAGCAGGTATTATGGAGAGACCTAGAATTTAGGGATTAGGTTTTTTTTAAAGCATTCAAAAGGATGCTTCACAAACTGTGCTAAAATGTTAAAATAGTGATGTCTTCCTAAAGGCTAAGCATCATTACTTTGATGACCTTCCTAGCTGTCTCCACATGCATGGTTACATTTCAGCTGGCATTGTTAAAAGAAAGTGTCTGTTCACACAAACACACACAGACACAATGTAAGAAAACTGTCGAAGTAGCCATTCCAAGCTTTTGAGGACAGCATCGTTACTTTTAATGTTTCATTCCCACTAATCTGATCACTCAAAATACCACTTGAATTTGTAAGTTGAGCAAGCAAATCAATTCAAATTTGAATTCCCAATCATTTCAATAAAATTAACATTGCTGCATATAAAAAGTCTGCTGAATCATCAAATGTGTGATGTTTTAGGGGAGTTCGGTTTGACACATCAAATTCATTCAATAATTCATTGCAAAGGAATAATTGCCTTTTAATCAATTCTTCAGACTGAATATTTGTATGGTCTTATTCGAGATGTCATTCATATTATTTCATACTATTTGACTCCTACATATTATACATGTGAGAAAAACAAAATGTTCTTCTGTTCTTCTCTGGTCTGGACCTTAATCCACTTGAATGAAGAACCCATTGGTAATTCTAAATCTTCTTCCTACATGCAGGCAACTCTGAGCACCTTTCCCTTTCCGTTATATAGTTGTATCCTATTATGCTCCATCAAAGTAGGTAACTCTTGATTTTGATGCCAGGTGTGGGGAAATGGACAGTTAGGACACCCCTTTCACCTAGTGTCCTGTAAACAGCAAGCCAAGCATAAGGAGGACTGGGAAAGAAAGTACAGCAAGACCTTAAGAGACCTGTAGTGGGTCACTGAAAAAGCACATGCATGTCAGTGGGAATGGGAATCCCGCCGAGAAATAGGGATTAAAGGGTTAGAGGGACAGACAGTCATTCGACATGACAGAGGTGAGAAAGAGGGTGAAAGAGGGTTGAGAGCCCTGAGAGGCAAAACTAATGTGGAGATCATGTCCATGTTGTGGGACATATAGGGAAAAAGATCAACATTGAACCCTTATGAAGAGAATGTCATCTTATCACTAAGACAAAATCACTTTTTCCATAAAAAGAAAATATCCCTAGCCAGATATTTGTTGGTAGATTGATTATCAGCACCATATAAGCAAACAGAAAAGTAATCCATGTTACTTATTGCAAAAATATTGTTGCATGGAGTATCCAGTCATAGTGATGGATGGCAGCAGTGTAGAATGTATCAATAATAGAAGTATTTTGATTCACATAAGTAAAACCTTCTAATAATAGGCTCGACCTGCTTAAAGCACAGCATTCAAAGTTCAAAGCCCAAACAGATTTTCACACAGACGCTTTAATAGCCAACCTTCTTTGCATTAAAGATTAAGTAGAGATGCATATGACCCAAGGTTCTTGTAAGAATATATGTTACATTTCATATTTCTAAAACCTGTATGTGTTTGCAAAATTTCCTTCTGCTGCTAAAAAATAATAATACTTGGTATGCCACATCATAACAAAGAAGAATTGCAACTATTTATTTCAGTGTTCCTAATTCTTGTCAGGCTGTGACCTGGAACTGTGATACAGAATTTTTCAAAGTCAGCCTGAGAGAAGGGGTGTACATTTATCATTTTTTTTTTACCTTAGTCACCTATGCAGCAGCACTTGTGAAGGTCTGTTTTTATTTAATTCTCAAGATTTTGTTGTTAATAGAAAAACTGTCCCATAAATTAGGGAAGTGCTCAGTTATGGGCTTGACAAAGATTGATTTTGGTCCTACAATTGGTCACCACTGGCAAGTGAGGGTCAGCTACTCTACTGCAAATGGTACATGCAGTTTAAAGGTAAACGTAATAAGTATTTTGTAGTCCAGAAGAAAAATGTCCACCCAGAAAGATAATACTATTTTGATATTTGTAATCTGACACTCCTCAATATTTTATTCTAGAAAGCGACCCCATCTATTTTAAATTCTACTTTATATATCTATTCAGAACTTAGAATTCCCTATTTATTTAATATATAGCTAGACATAGATTAATTTTAAAAACCTGGTCAGATGTTATCCACATGAAGGTGCATGTACATAGAATGTATGGCTTTTTAAAAAAGCAGAAATAGCTTTTGAAAGGATGGTAAGACTAGTACATTTTTTTCTTTTTTTCCCAGTAATTCTACAGATACTGTGGCAGCAATTAACTAATCATTTTTGATTGCCACTATGAACAATTCTTAGTTTTCAAAACTGAAATTCAAATCTGACATATTTGTGGCATTTATACCTATTTGTTGCATCTAAATCTCACTTTTCTGCCAATGCAGCCAAAAGCTTTATAGGTTAGAAGAAGAAGAAAATATAGCAAGTGCATGAAACATTTCTGAAGGGAAGAGTCCAATACCTTTTTATATTTACGAGAAGAAATATTCTTTACATTACTCACCATTACTTCTAAGCCATTGAGGAAGAAGTTAAACATTAACAATCCCCAAGGAGACACTTGGGGGCCCCTACTACTAAAATCCTTCCATTGAGAGATCTGTCAATTATTTCCAACTTGTTTATTTAACTGTTTAAATGAAACATTTAAGCTTTGAATAACAGCAGAATAGTAAAACTTCAAAACTGCTTGATTAGTTAATCACTCCTCCATTACTTCCCTTTTATCAAACATAGGTTTTATATCATTCAGCAATAATACATCTAATTCATACATTAAAAAAAGAATACATCTTGATTACATATATTTTGCAAGAGTACTCTCTTATCTTAATTTTTAAATCGAAGTCTTATTTGCTGTATTAGGATGTGGTTATGTGATTTTTTAAAAAAAATAATAGTTTATTTTGCTTATAAACAGCAACTATACATAAACAAAAGTCATTTTCTTGAATTGCAAGCTTTATTGACAAATTAATATCACATATGCTACAAAACAGGATTCATTCTTTAAGCTATTGTTGATATGTGCATTTTGGCAACTTTATATTATCTATGTTTTTCAAAGCACTGGGGAAGGAGAATTTCTAAACAAAGGCCATGCAGCCTCAGAAGCAGTTGCCATTTTGGCAGCAGCCACAATGGTTGCATCATCACATGATCTCTCTATAGGAAGGCAGATCAACTGGTTCATTTTTCCAAAGCAGTCTTCAAAAAAGATGAGTGAAGCAAGGCATGATGATATGGAACACATGGGGCAGGAAGCAGACCATGAGGTATTTCAGGTGGAGAGGGGGCCCTGGGAATTCCAGGACAGATCATGTGAGTGGGTGGTTCTACAGTACACGCCTGGACTTGTCCCAAGTCTCCCAGAACCAGAGGTGGGTAGTGGAATTCAGGCCTGGGTCGCAGAACCGGCAGCAACTCAGGCCTGCCACACGCCTGAACCGGTTCCCTCACCACCGCTGGGATGCCGCCAATTTGTTTTTTAGTGACTGCATGTGCGGGGTTCACTGTAAGTTATTCTTCACGCATGCACAATGTACATTAAACAGTGCACGCACACATGTTATGCGTCTGGCACATGCGCTAATTGTGAACTGGTAGTCAAACTGGCAGTAACCCACCCATTCCCAGAACCCACATGGTGCTTAATAACCACAACAGGAAGAACAGGAATTGTGGCCATTTAGTGAATTAATCACGACATATTGCTTAACAACCACCATGATTTATGACCATAATTCTGGGCTCAGTTGAGATCATAAGCTGAGGACTATCTATATGCTTGATATGGATGAGTTAGTTTTCTCTTAAGAATCAATTGTATAAACTTTGCTGCTTTGCTGCTTTGGCAACATTTTTTTTTTAAAAAATATTGTTGGGAAATGTGCTATCATTTTACATATTTTTATATATAATTCACTGTGTTTGTGTGTCTCTGTGAAATAGATGTGTTGTTTCAGTCTGAGTTATGTACTTTAGACAGAATAAGAATATTAAATCCACTGATGCAATTAAGAGGATTCAAAACACAGAAACAGATGGCTGAAGAGAGGGGTAAAAAAAAACTAGTAGCAGGTGTTTAAAAAATGAAAGCAGAATGAAAGAACTGTGGACTGCATACTGAGATTATCAGGAAGTACATTATAGAACAGACAACAAGGAGAAAGGACTATGGATGGTGGGGGGAAGTAACAGATCACAGAAGAACCCAATCAACCAAGTAGAATAAGGCTGAACCTTTCTGTTTCCCTTGAAGTAAAACTGTCTAAACAAATTCCTTCACATGAGTGAGACACAACTAGCAGAGTATCAGTTTCCCAGCCCCTTGTTAATGAAGTTTGGAGAACTAGAAAACTCACTGACCACCCCTTTATGTTAGTGTCAGGGGGATCATTATGCTTCTCTCCCTGTTTTTTTCATATGGGTAAAAACACACACACACACCTGAAACTATATTGAAGGCTCCAAAGTCAAAAATCATCTGATAAGTATATTGCCCTTCCAAATCAGTTCTGAATCTCTTTGGAAAGATTCAGAACCATCTGATTAAGTCCAGAAACAAAGTTTCAGTTCAAAGGTATAAATCCACTGACTCTAAGCCAAGCGGCCTATTCCACCAATTTCTCACAGCAACCTTTCTTAAAGGTGTTCTTTAACAAATCTTTAATCAGCTGACTCTCTTCTGAATCAAATAATTCCTTTCCAAACTTTACATAGTAGAGTTTGGATCCTGACCAAGATTTTTCTTTTGCTTTTGTCAACCACTTTTTGCAAACCCGTCAGATGAGATTCAGATGAAATGATAGCTGGTCACTAAGAAGTTAATTAAAGCAACTATATGATTAAGGAAGTCAGTAAAGATGCTACATTCTCCTTACAAGTAATAGTAAAATAAGAAGCTATATTAGGCATGAAATTTGCTTATTTTTAATTTTGAAGGACAATAACAACAGTACTTTGGTGGACACATGTAAGTGGAAATAGCGGCAATTATTTTGGAAGATAATACAATACAGTGCAATGCAATGCAATGCAATACAACACAACACAACACAACACAATACAATACAATACAATACCAGAGTTGGAAGGGAGAAAATGGCAAATAGTGTATATAAATGCCTCATCTGCATTATTTATCTTTCATTTCAGTGTCCGTATGTTAAATGAAGCATCTAATGAGGTAACTCCTTCCACAAGTTTTTTTTTTAGCCAGTGATGTTGGAGCAGTCCTGGCCTTGGAAAACTTGGAAGAATTGCTCCATTTCTTGAAGAAGAAATCCTCCATACTATTTTCTCTGCCCTCAAATTGGATAGACAATTTGAAAAGCTTATTTCTGCTCAATCCAAGAAAAAATATATAACCATGCTAGGAACAGATCTATAATAATTTTCTTTCTTTAGCAAAGTAATGTCAGAGGGAATAATTAGGTCCAAGAATTCAAAATCTTTCTTCTGTTTACATCTGACTCTTGTCAGACCAAATGATACCAAGGAACAGATTTTCCCTGTGATGCAATGGGAATTTTCCTGTGTCCCACTTTCTCCTATTCTTCTTCTGTGTTCTGCATTATCCAAAGGCTTGCAACCATTTTATTTTAGCATTTACCCCTTTCAATAAGCAGCTAGGTAAATAGTAACTCAATAAAATCCTCATTTTATGCAAATTGCATCCTCAAAAATGCTTGAGAAGCAACTTTTCTTCCTCAATTCAATCCAGAGGTGGTTGAATGAGATGTTCCAATGGCCATGGCAATTGGTTCCAATGGTAATTTATTTCCAGGTCCTAGAGACAGATTAGGGGCAAGGACAAGAATGACAAATGTGCGCAGTGACAACATGACACAAATTGTCTTTTTTATATTTGGATGAGATAGCAAGTATGTATCATAACATTGCAAGGCACATTTCATTATATTTTCTGCATCATTGTGGTTTATACCAGATGCCTCTGGAAACCTATCCTTGCTTTTCAATGACAATACACTCCAGATGATCATAAAACTTGCGAGGTGTTTGTGAGGAGAGGGATTCTGTCATTGATGTGAAATTTCTGTTTTGATTGATGCCAAGTGTTTATCTATATACAGTTCAATTATTCACTGGCAAATTGAAAATGATTTCTTCTACTCTACATATTTTAATACACACAGTATAAATTGGCAGCCACTAAATGGCAAATTATCCTGCTCTTAATCCAGTTATTACAAAGGATACCAACAACCGTCTCGTTTGTAGGCAGCTTTTTCCTTCTCTGTTGGCTGCACCCACTAGAAACTTCACTCTGAATTTAAGGAATCATTATTCCAACCAGGAAGCAGTCTATATATTGTACATGACCCTGTAAAGTGGATACTTTGCTCCTGTCAACAACTAAAAGTGGAGAGATGCTGTTCAGCTTCCAGCTCTTTTCAAGAATATAGCTGAGCTGAGTCCCAATTTAATTCCTAATAATAGGCTTTCACATTTAATGCCAAATGAAACAGGATAGTGGAAATTGCTGAAGGAAGAGGGATGAATACAAATTAACTGGAATGCATCTGATACTCTTCATTAATACTAAATATTTTTGAATTGCAGTTGGAGTCAGCTGCAAAGTTGAAAATCTACCAATCAGTCTTTAGATGTCTAAAGGCTATCTAGTTATGCTTGATGCACTCTTCCCATCCAGCTGATCCTAAATTGGGAGCAGCTTTCTGCTTCAGTATTCTGAGCTGTTTCTAATTAGTTTCTAATCTGCCTTAATTGCACTTAAAAGAGCAGTAACAGCAAAACAGCTGTTAGATTTTCCCTTTTACAATGTAACCAGAGCCACCATTGGAAATTGATTTTTTAAAGGGTGATTTTTCTTTTTAGCTTTAGTCCTGGGACATAAGCTACCAGTTTGTAGTCATAGATCAACAATTCTGGGGATCAGTTTCTTAAATGGGAGTTCAACATGAAGTCTGTACATGCATGTTAATTTTAAACACAGATATTGCATTCCAATAGACATCTTCCTTTCCAACTGTTTTTCCCATATTAATTAATGGTGTACAATTATCACATATAATTTTAGTTCTAGTGCATTGGATTGTTTTAAGAAAAACAGTTGAAGGAATATATTCAGAAACTCTGAAGAGCAATGAAGTGCCAGGAGTGCAAAGTAAATAGAGGGTTTTTTATATTACTTCCCCTAACCACTATCACTTTATTATTAGCAAGTCTTAATCTCACATCTCCATTTGCCTTTCAATGTCAACATTAAATGTTATCTGCCATTTGCCAATATTTCATTGTTAGGTGATCTAGTCATGAGCTGCAATTTACCTTGTTGGCTTATTTTACTTTTTTTATCCACCCAAAAGCTTAAGGAATAATAGCAGTTTAGCAGAAAGAACCAAACACTTCAAAACAGTGTATCTCTGTTGTCAAGTCTCTTAGAAACCTACAAACATGTCTTACTTCTAAAGAGTGGCCACTCCAGTAGAGTATGTAAAGCAAAGTAGCTGAATATTTAAGCAATTTTTTGTCCCTTCCTTGGTAGAAAAGTTGAGTCAGTTTTAACTTTTTACTTTTAGTGTACAAACTATCATATTGGCAGAAGGTAAAGTCCAGAATAGAAGTGATAAGTATCCACAGAAGGATTGTTAAAGGCAAAAGATTGTCTAAGGACAACTTGAACAATAACATTAAAAGAGTTCCCCATATTCCTGAGATGAATCAGCAGCAGGTAGATTTTTAATAGCAGAATTAAATTAAGAAATGCCCTGCAAAGTTTCATGAAAGCAATTTTTGTTTTATCAAATGAACATAATGTTCCCTTCCCCACCTTCCCTTCCTGGAATATAAACTGAAGTACAACAGAAAATATTGAATTAGTTGATAGAGATCATAGGATTTTCAGGTGCATAATGTTTTGACAAATGTAACCCTCAGCAAGTTTCCACCAAGTTCAATTAATCTGTCTCAACAGGTGTGAATAGTTGTGAAGCTCTATGTAGATTGTGCTATGTGTATTTACTCAGAAGTAAATCCCAAAGTAGCTAATGGTGTTTACTCCAAGTAAGAAAATTTTATATTACAATTTACTACTAAGGAGGTTTTATACTTTTTCTCAACAATCACATGTACTTCATAAACAGCAGAAATTTCACCTGATAATCTATATTCCTGATGCTATATGCTACATTAGACAATTGACACATCTGTAATTTTTGTTGCAGTTTGCTTTTGTAATGACATTGAAAAGAAATCACATTCAATTAAAAATACCTTTTTATGTAATAATATATCTGAGTTGTTAAAGTATCAATTATCCTATTAAATTTCACACGTCTTTAAGATGAAACATTAAATGGGTTGTTATTGATGGAAAATACAGAATACATACATAGTAAAGATATAGGTAGAATCACATTCTCACCATCCCTAATGTAGACTATGTCTGAAGATCAGGTGACACAAATCAAAATCAGCTTGAGCTAAAAATTCCTAGATCAGGGGTGTCAAACTCATGTCATCATAATGGCACAATGTGACATATCGGGACTTTTCCCCCTTTGCTAAACCAGGCATGGACATGGCCAGCACATGATACATCCTGCCTGTGGTGCAGGAGTTGGACAGTCCTGTTCTAGATAATCACTTTAACCACTGAATCAAGCTAGAATCTTAAAATGAGATATAATAAACTTTAGGTACAGTAGCTAGGTAGCAAATCAAAGCTAACAAGAGAGCATTGATCTCTTATCTTCATTATTTTTATCTATCTAGCTAGCTACCTGCCTGCCTGCCTGCCTGCCTATCTATCATCTATCTATATCTAGTGGTAGACAGAAAGAGGATAGTCAATTGCTTTAAGGATCTGGTAAGGAGGAATAATATAAATATTTATTATATTTTTAATACAAGCTCAAAGTAATTAAGCTTTCCATATCTAAAATTAAGAATAAGGAGAACCCACTCATGTTATTATTGGATATATTTAATAAGATAACTGGACAGTGGAGCCTTTGGCAACTGGTTGTAAGTGCAAATGGATTACCAGCACGCAGATTAAAATCATTGTTAGGGTGCTGGGATGGCTACAGAGATGGGCTCCTACTGGTTCAACCCGGTTCGGCCAAACTGATAGTGGTATGGTGGCCTGGGTCACTGGAACTGACAGCAACCCAGGCCTGCCACGCCTCCAAACCAGTTCCCTGGTTGCCGCCGCCGCTATCTTGTTTTTAAGTTTTTTTAATTGAATTTTAATTGAATTGCGCATGCAGCACACATCCAGAGTGCCATGCAAAGCGCGCACAGGAGCGAACCGGCAGTAAAGCCAGCCGGAGCCCACCCCTGAATGGCTGGAACCTGGAGAATCTTGTAATCACCATTCATCCAGCGTTATCGTAACTTGAAATATTTGTTGACCAAATCTAATTATATTAGATTTTTATTTTATTATTAAATTTCTATAGCTGCTTAAGATTAAGGACTACCTGCATATGATTTTTTAAATAGTCACAGCTTATCATGCTACCTATTACCTGTAAGGACGTTCCAAAGAAAAAGTAAAAAAAACCAATATGCACATAAATTGTTACTTTCATTTAAATAGAAATTTTATTGCTATTTATTTGAACACTATTGTTTAGCCACAGCATTAGTGTATTTGATTTGCATGAGAAGGCCAATGTATTTTACTTAAAATAATGAAAAATCTTTGAAGATAAAATTATTTTTGAGAATACATGCTCACTATTATAGAATGTATTGCAGTGATTATTAGTATTTCCCCCAGTATGAATTTCTGCATCGATCTTTGTGCTCTGAATCTCCAAGGTTGTTTTCTGAAGAATTCTTTGTGAGGTGCTAATAAAATTCCAGCTGGCTGCTTCTAATTTCTGGATATTTTGTTCAGTTGACACCTTTTCTTCTACTTGCCATCAGTGACCATATGTCCATTGATTAAGGACAAGCTTTATGTGATGGCACAAGCATATTTAATAAACTTTATTTATTATTGTAAAAAAGGAAAATATCTAAATACAAAACTGTGCTAGAAATCTAGAGTGATCTTTTAAGACTCCGAGAAGCCCAGGAAACCTATCTCCATCTCCATAGCTTCCTTTATCCTTTATTAAAGATATTCTTCCTCCATTTTTAACCACTGAAGTCAATAGGAATGTATGGGGAAACTCAATACTAAAAAAAGTTCTTCAGCTTTTCACTAATAGCTCTTCTATTTAATAGAAGGTACAGTATGTAGGACCTCTCTGTAATAGAGATAGAAATATATAGTTAAAGATGATGTAGATACAGCTATGGATAGTAGTGATAGAAACAGAGATATATAGAAACAATGTGACCCTTGATTTCATGGAATTAGTATCACTACAGGATATATGACATCCTCCAAACAAGACTAGCATAGTGTTTTCAAGAATCACACCAAGATGATCTTTTGCAAAAAGAAATATACTTAAAAGGAAAAAAAGAAAATACAAAACTAGAGGTAGGAAGAAAGACATGCAAAATAATGTGTTCGATTAGATCCCAGAGAAAATGTCTTCAAATGTAATTAATTGTATGATGTTAACCAGATCAGCATAAGTCCTGAATGAGCCGACAGGGTCATTCAAAGGTCAATGTGGGAATAAAACGGCACAATAGATGGGGGCTGGCGTAAACAACATGAGGTTTAAGACTGTGTCAAGAGGGAAACGGAGGAATCAGCATGTCACTCTGCCAAGGTAGTCTGTAATCTCTGCACATTCATTTAAAAAAGAAAGTGGGAGGCTCAGTTGCTAGAGGGGACACTGTGAACTCATTTCCATACACTAAAGCACATGCCAGAAGGGAAGTGGCAAACAGCTTGCTCTGCTACTGCTCTGGTTGAATAGTTTGCAATGCAAACAAGGACTACAGGATGTTATCACATGGAGCTGGTTTTATTTATTTATTTTTCTGAGGTTGGATGTGCTTCCTTAACATAAAGCATTCATTTACAGGTTCTGGGCTAGGGAAATGATTCTTCACTGAGCTTCTCATAGAAGCCTGGCTTTAGCAAGCAGCTAACCTGTTCCAACATTCATACCCTCTCCCCCTTACCTCTGCACAAATCTTGTTTTTCTGCTTAATTCAGCTACTTATAGTACAAGATGTGCATATTCTGAACTCTGCAAATGCATGATGACTCAGTGGGATTCTTAGCATAACATAAACATATGGCATCATTTAAAAATGTATGCCACTGGTGCACAACTTGAGGTCTTAGATGCAGATCCTGAAAGACTTTAGAGCATGAGGGTTTGTGGACAGGAAGACTGATGTGGGTATCTTTACATCAGATACACAAGGACATTCTCCATTCCATTTAAATGTCATGATGAATTCTACCAGATGTCTATGCTTGGGGTGGCTTTCAGAAACTTCCCCAAAAGTTGTCAAATTGTTATTTTTAAAGCACTGGTTCTAAAGCCCAGCAACTTTAAGATGTGTGGCTGGAGAATCTTGGGAGTTGAAGACTTTACACTTAAAGTTGCTGAGGTTCAGAAATACTATGTTAAGGAAGTAGTATGTTAAGGAACAGAAAGAGGCAACTTATTAAATGGAAGACTGTAGAGTGATCATATACATACATACATACATACATACACACACACACACACAAACACACACACACATATATATGCTTCCATTATCTGTCAATCGGCTCGTCACAAGAGTCCATCATGACAGAAACCCAATTAACACACACACACACACACACACACACACACACACACACACACACACATATATATATATATATATATATATATATATATATATATATATATATTATATTTATGCTGATAAATAAATAAAGGAGACTAGTATAGATCTATTTCAAGCTATTTAGCTCTCATCAGCTAGCCACACCCTTGTTGGGAATCGAACCTGTGCTCTATTGCCTCTTAGACAGATAGAGCACAGGTTCGATTCCCAACAAGGGTGTGGCTAGCTGATGAGAGCTAAATAGCTTGAAATAGATCTATACTAGTCTCCCTTTATTTATTTATCAGCATAAATATAACAAATGTAACAAAAAGGCAACAGTAAAAAATATTGGGTTTCTGTCTGGATGGTCTCTTGTGACGAGCCGAAGACAGAGAGTGGAAGTGTGACCTTCCTCCCATATTTGGGCATACCAGGGGTTGTGACTTTATATATATATATATATATATATATATATATATATATATATATATATATATATATATATATATATATATATATATATTAGTTATTCGGGTTTTCTCTCACGTAAAATTGAAGATGTCTTGGCGACGTTTCGACGAAGTCTCATTTGTCATCTTCAGGCTTCTTCAGGCTTGGTGCTTCCAGGAGCAATGTGAGAAACAGCCAAGATCTCACATTGCTCCTGGAAGCACCAAGCCTGAAGAAGCCTGAAGATGACGAATGAGACTTCGTTGAAACGTCGCCAAGACATCTCCAATTTTACGCGGGAGAAAACCCGAATAACTAGAGACCTACATACTAACATCTGTGAAAACCTCAGAGAAAACACACACACACACACACACACACACACACACACACACACACATATTTAAAGTCACAACCCCTGGTATGCCCAAATATGGGAGGAAGGTCACACTTCCACTCTCTGTCTTCGGCTCGTCACAAGAGACCATCCAGACAGAAACCCAATTTTTTTTTTTACTGTTGCCTTTTTGTGACATTTGTTATATTTATGCTGATAAATAAATAAAGGGAGACTAGTATAGATCTATTTCAAGCTATTTAGCTCTCATCAGCTAGCCATACCCTGTGTTGGGAATCGAACCTGTGCTCTATTGCCTCTCAGGCAGATGTGTTAACCATTGAGCTACAAGGCTCGACTCCTTATCAGCCAGCCAGGGTGAGAGGTATATATTTAAAGTCACAACCCCTGGTATGCCCAAATATGGGAGGAAGGTCACACTTCCACTCTCTGTCTTCGGCTCGTCACAAGAGACCATCCAGAAAGAAACCCAATATTTTTTTTTTAGCTTGAAATAGATCTATACTAGTCTCCCTTTATTTATTTATCAGCATAAATATAACAAATGTAACAAAAAGGCAACAGTAAAAAAAAAAATATTGGGTTTCTGTCTGGATGATCTCTTGTGACGAGCCGAAGACAGAGAGTGGAAGTGTGACCTTCCTCCCATATTTGGGCATACCAGGGGTTGTAAAAAAAAAATCTTATATATATATATATATATATATATATATATATATATATATATATATATATATATATATATATATATATATATATATATATGTTATATTTATGCTGATAAATAAATAAAGGGAGACTAGTATAGATCTATTTCAAGCTATTTAGCTCTCATCAGCTAGCCATACCCAAGTTTTGGGGAATCGAACCTGTGCTCTATTGCCTCCCAGGCAGGGAGTTAACCATTTGAGCTACAGAGAACGACTCCTTTATCAGCCAGCCAGTGTGGGAGGTATATACTTAAAGTCACAACCCCTGGTATGCCCAGGTATGGGAGGAAGGTCACACTTCCACTCTCTGTCATTAGGCTCGTCACAAGAGACCATCCAGACAGAAACCCAATATTTTTTACTGTTGCCTTTTTTGTTACATTTGTTATATTTATGCTGATAAATAAATAAAGGGAGACTAGTATAGATCTATTTCAAGCTATTTAGCTCTCATCAGCTAGCCATACCCAAGTTTTTGGGAATCGAACCTGTGCTCTATTGCCTCCCAGGCAGGGAGTTAACCATTTGAGCTACAGAGATATATATGTATGTATGTATGTATGTATGTATGTATGTATGTATGTATGTATGTATGTATGCATGCATGCATGCATGCATGCATAGGAAAGTAATCTAATTTAATATTATCCTAGCCTAAACTCTTTTTATCCAAGCAAAGTGGCCCCTTGGTCATTCTATTGGCATACTATGAGTGATGCTTTCAAACAAAACAAATGTTATGCCTACTCTGAGACATTTTTTCTTTATGGCAATTATGGCATGTATAATGTTAGTAAAATTTTCATGCATTTAAAAACTTTTTAGTCTTAAATCTTCCATTAAAATCAATACAACTACTGGTCATTTGGTATGAAAACTTTTCCTCCAGTATAATATTAGAAAGGAGGTCAGAAGAGGCAGTACTACAGACAACCATACCTGAGAGAGACAAAATGTTAAAAAGAAAATGTAATAGAAGAAAATAGCTGTCATGCAACTGGAAGAGTTTCTTTAGTTTGCTTTCATAGAATTTTGTTTTCATTTTCTTGAGCAACATTAGATGAATCTTTTGGTAAAGATGTTAAACATAGTAGAAGGATGGAGATGCCTGGAACACCTTAAGACAAAATCTAGAAAGTAATCCCAATGTTATGTAATAAAACTCTTGCCACAATAGACTCTCAATCTAACATAACTTTATCTGATTGATCTTTAAATATTTATCTCTATACTTTCAAAACGTTGGAATATTATTATTTTTTTGCTGCTCAGGATATAGGCATATTGAAAATAGGCACATACTACTTTAAAGACACTGAATTTTAATTTACACTTTTGCTTTAGTGTACTATGATCATAATCCTTAATATATGTTTTTCATTCTTTTCAGAAATGTTCATGATTACAAAAAGTTTTGATGCAAACCCAGGTGTGGCAGCATAACCAAGACTTGAGGGTCTTACAAAAAATCAAAAGGGATAAGGATAATCTAATTTCAGAGGGAAAGATGTCCATTTTTCTCTCACACTGAAAAAAGTTAAAGTATGAAAGAACATTACATTGCATTGGAGGTAGTTCTTGAAGGTATTACATAACAAACTTCTAAGGCATGTGGAATTTGGCCTTGGGTGAGTATAAAATGTCTGAGAATACTTCAATGTTACCATAGCACAGACATGTTCTGACAACACTTTTTTATGCTGTGTCCCAGACATTCCCTTCAACTCATCTCCAGGCCATGAGAAAGATGGCCTTAAGTCATCCTTAGTTGCATGGTGTTAAAATAGAATTTCTTCCTAAATCCCAAGACAGTCTTAAGCTGTATAAATTCTATCAGAGGGCTCCTCATCAGTTCCCACCATGTGGCATGAGATGTTTGGTAAGGCAACTTTCTTCCTCCACCTCCCAAACTAAGCAATAGACACCTTTCAGTTATTCTGTATGCTGGTGACATGGCTATTATGTCATTGTCTATGACAGCAATGTAAAGAGCCCTTTATTCCTTTGCTAAATGTTGTGAAAAAGAAAAAAAAGATGATAAATTACCCAAAACCCCAACCCCCTTTCCAATTTTTAATAAAAGTCTTTATAAAGATTCATAGCAGGTGCATTAATGCCAATAACAGAGCAATCATTATTATTTTGCAATTACTTAATGTCAATAACATAGAACAAGTATTTTTGTTTATTATTTAGAAGTTAGTTTTCATTCACCAGGCTATGAATGAAGAGGGAGAGAGCTATGGTAGTGAAATGGTTAGAATGCAGTATTGGAGGCTATTTATGCTGACTGCCAGCAGTTTGATCCTGACCTGCTCAAGGTTGATTCAGCCATTCATCCTTCTGAGGTCAGTAAAATTAGGACTAAATTGTTGGGGGCAATATACTGATTCTGTAATCACTTAGAGAGGGCTGTAAAGCACTATGAAGCAGTATATAAGTGCTATTGCTATATAGCAGGGGTGTCAAACTTGTAGTGTCATGTTGCCGTCATGTGATGTTTCGTTACTTTTTTTCCCTTCACGGAGCTGGGGTGATATGGCCTGCACATGATGCATCTGGCCCATGGGCCACCAGTTTGACACCCCTGCTATATAGAGAATCACACTTGGCCCACATATCACAGATAGCCCAGAGAAATACTACACCCATACTGTTTATTTATTCCTCTAAAGCAGGACAATATATTTCAACTTCTCTAAAACTATTTGAAACAGAAACAATGACTCATCTACTAACTACTATATGGGATTTAAGTTGGGCCTTACACTAATTTAACTGCAACAAAAAGGGCTTTTTGAGATCAGTTGTGCACGTCGTCAAGTGCATGACAAACACAGCTTTAAGACTACAAGTTCTTAAAACTCTGTTTGGCATGCTACTGTTTAACGCTATAGTACTGACATTCCTAGTTAACATGGATATTTCTCTTTTAAAATAATTTATTTTTATATTATTATTATTATTAAATAATATTTTATTTGACCAAATTTAATATTTTTAATGTTGATTCTTTTTTAAAAAATTTAAAAATGCAAAGATAAACTAGTACACACTGAGAATAATATATAAAGAAAAGTAAAAAAAGTGCAATGAAAAAGGGAGGGGAGAGAAATATATAAAAAATAAAAATTTATAAAGATATTAGTAAATTCAGTAACATAACACCACCTCTAACTTTATAAAACCAATTCTCTTCATTCTATATCTCATGTTTTATCTATTATTAAACAATAAAGATTCAGACTTAATCAGCAGTCATTAGCTACCAGAAATACGTACACAGAAAATGTATATCAATTTCATATACCTTTCTTTTACTCATTTTCTCTAAAATTTAAAAACTTTATCCCATAACATATCTATAAACAAATCTTTAAAGTCTCCCCTATTCCTACATCTATATATCATCTGTATCTATATCATCTATATCTATCATATAGATTTTAATTTTGGTCAAATAAACCAACTTTATAAACCTTCATTTTACATTTAAATATTTTAATATTTATTCTTTTTAAGTAATGTCCCCAAAACTGATTTCTTTACTTTATCTTTTTCAGGATTTTTTTCAGAAATATAACATATATATTTTGTAAGTTTAACATTGTCTACATTTTTTTGTGAGTTGAAATTCACACATTGAAATCACTCATCTGATTTATTATTTTTGTGTCCTTTTAGATTACTTAAACTAAACTAAGTTTCATTTGTAAATCATATATACCATCTTTGTTAGTATTATTCTTGTATCTTGTCCATTTTAAATCCCCATTTAAAACAGCCTGATTCATATATGTATCGTCTTCTATCTCTTCTTTTGAAATCAGGCAATCTAAAGATAAAGTTCTGGGTGCATATTGTTGCAAAATATCCTTGAATTCTTCCAGAATTAAAATACTTATCTCTTTTTTCTATTAGTGGCTCTATATCCTTAATTATAATTTTTAATTATTTCTGATTGAATTTTAATGGTTTTTAAACAAACTCCAGGAACTTTTCTTAAATTTATTTCAAATTCTTATTTGCAGTTTATTTGGCCTATTACTCCATTAAAAATTTTACAAAATCAACATTCTGATCAGTCTTTTTGTGAATTTGACAAGAATTTGTGTGTCCATTCTCTTAGTAGCTATACTACATGCTGCAATTACCCAGAGGACTGTCATTGAGATACTTCCAATGGAAGTCAGTTGCAAGTTTTCTTTAAACATGTGATTACAACATTTTTTAATAGGGAAAAGGTGCTCATTTTGTAAAAAAGCATTTTGATTAAAAATAATAATTACAATAGTGAAAAACCATTGTAACAATAAAAATAGATAATTATAAAGAAAGAATTGTGGTAAAAATTACTGTAGTTATGGAAACATTTACAAAGTTTACTGTGCAACTTGGCAGATTCCAAAGAAACAAAATTAAAATAATGCGGATCAGAGGCCAGTGGGATTTGGAGAAGACAATGGACATCAGTTTAATAGCAAATGTCAACAGAGATATTTATGAAAATTATTGGATTTCGTGAAGCTATGCTGCTTTCTAGGACACAGTTTTACTGTCCCAAGTAATAAAATCAAATAGGATTGGCAAATCCTAAATGGATCCTAGGAAAGAAGAAAGCCACGTGAACTTTTAGATGTGAATGGTATACCTCTTTGGATATTGTCCACTTCCCCATAGTGAATTTAAAATGGTCAGGATGCAATTACTCCTTTTTCTCTTTCTTATCTTTCCCCGAATGTTCCACATTTAAGAATGACACGGCATCATTGATTACAACTGCATTCAGTGTGCAGTGAGCACATATTCCATTAACATTCATAGTAGGGAATTAGAGGGTAGGACATCAAATGGGATCTTTTTCCATTTAACTGCTTACCCACATTATTGAAGCCAGCTAGTGAAAATGAAATCTCTAGATGGTACATGAGGTTGTTTCTAATAGTTGCATTTTCTCAGCATATCAGCTTATTCATATATGAAACAGCATGCAATCAGGGGGCAAAGAAAAACCCTTTGACCATAAGTTGGTTAGACGTGAGGATGACATGAGTAAATTTCATTTCTGTCATGAGATATCTTGATGGGTATATATTGTGTGTTATCATGAATTACCACAGCTGCAAGAAATTATTTCCATGATCATGCTCGGGAGTACACAAACCTTTCTCTAGCTTTTAACTTAGCTGGAAAATTAAGCAATGTTTGCATTGAAAGAGCGCACCTGGTTTTTTAAACTTTTATTAATCTAAAAATGGAAAATGTACTTAAAAACAATTTGTGTAGGAAAATAAAACATTTGCTATGATGTTCTCCTTGTTTGTATCCTTTTCTATTCAAGCTTCTCTATCATTGTCTTTGTAGCCTCACAATACAGATTTTAAAAAATTAGAAATAATAAAAATAGTATATTTATAAGCCAAACAATAATTAACAATAAACTTTTCTTTTTATGCTACTTGTATCTTAAAATATACCATATTTTTTGGAGTATAAGATGCACCGGAGTATAAGACGTACCAAGGTTTTGAAGAGACAAATTAAAAATAAAGTTTTTGCACTCTGCAAATCTCCCAAAAACAGCCCATTTTTTTTCCACGAAAACAGCCTGGTTTTTTTTTTTTTTCAAAAAAAGGGCATGACTAGCTCTTAGGAGGCTTGTAGAGTGCTCCTGGGGTGGGCAAAAGTGAGCAAAAAAATGGCCCATTTTTTGCTTATTTTCTCCATGAGCTCTCTGAAAGCCTTCTAAAAGCTATGCACGACCATTTTAGTGAAGGAGGCAGGATTTTGGGTGTCAAAAGTACTGTATTCAGTGTACAAGACACACCCAGATTTTAGCCTCTTTTTGGAGGGAAAAAGCTGTGTCTTACACTCCAAAAATACAGTATGTATTGTGTTGGTACTCTAAGAACATCAGTGTCACCCACCCTTAATTTTTCTATTTACTGTTTCACATTCAAGATCTTCAAGAAATTATTTCTGCCTGAAACCTCCTGATGTTGACACTGGTGATTTATCACTTCACAATAATTTGATAGCCATGAGTTTTTCATCAAAGATAAACTTCTGCTAGTGTTGTTTTCTTCATGTGGAAAATAGGATTAACTGAAAGTTGGAGCCAATAACAACTGAGGCCAATAATAATGAAAAGTTAGTTAAAATGATTAAAACCAATTAGAATCTTATAAGTAACCTCTGACATAATTAATCACACAGGGTAAACTGTTGGTCAAAAGGAGGAGGAAAATCCCTCTTGTATGACCACTCAAATAAAGTTATGCCATGGTATTCATTGATACTTCTGCCATGGCCATCGATCTTCAAAAGCACTTCTGAAAATTACTTTTGTCAGATGTGTCTTATTTACTAACATAACTGAAAGTTACAATCTTGAATTGAAATTTCAATTTTGAACATAGTAAAACACAGCATAAAGGAGTAGTGTTCATGAGATTGAAGCATCTCTTCAACAAAGAAAGATTGGGTCACTTTGGCTAGTTTTACTTCTCACTAAAGGTGTTTTTGGATAGCACGATCCATGTTATGAATACTGCAAAAAGGGAGAGAAATGAGTCCTTTTCCTAGAATTCTAGAAAGCCCATGACACTGATAAGAAATTTAAGGCAGACATTTTTTTTCAAAATTGTACATTCTATTACAGTTTTCTGGTTGTGTTTACTCAAGCTCATGAACTTTCTTACTGATTTACTCTCAATGTTGAGGTTCGCACACTACATTGAATTATAAGCTAACGAAAACAGGCGGGTTTGCAAAAAATGCTAAAATGCTACGGACCTCACCCAAACATCAAGAATAAATAAGTCATACTTATCAGCTACCAGATTTAACTAACTTAGTTAAGATTGCTGATTAAGTTAAGCCACTGTTGTATTTTCATTGTTTAGAAGTAATAGTTTCTTGTAAAAATAATAACCTTCTCAAGAATAGTTACTAGAAAACAGAAAAAGAAAGGGATAAATGACTTTACATCCTGCTTATGGGTTTTCCCATGGCATTTGATGGACCCCCTTTGGAAAAAATAATGATGTCTAATATAACGGGGTTCATGTTTAATCCACTAGGATACAGTATATTACAGAAAATTGCTTCTTCGGGTACATATTCAGGGCTGTTGGGGTTCCCATGTGTTCAGGCAATCCTCTACTGAAGATTCTATGTGGTTCGGCAAACCTCCAAATCCCACTCTTGGCTGGCCCCGCCTACCAATCCTACCCCCCCACCTGACCCCGACCCTCCCAGGAGTCTCCATACATCCCGTTCATCATGCCAGGTAAGTGCAAGGCCTGCGTGGAGGCTTAGGGAGAGGGGATGGGCCAATTTCTGGCTTCCAGAGTCCCTCTGGAGTCTGGGGGAAGCAGTTTTTGTCCTCATGGAGGTTCGAGGAAATTCTCTGGAGCCTGGGGAGAGTGAAAAATGCTTCTTCCTCCACCGTGGTACAGGGGGACAACTAGGGCATGCTCACCCAGCAACGGGGCAGTGAACCCATTTTTGAAGCCCACTCCTGTTCATATTGCATTAGTTATGTCAGGACTCTTTTGAAAACATGTTACTTACTTGGCAGGGAAGATACCATGAATATGAAGGTGGTTTTCCAAGGGTAAAGCTCAATTGTTGTACCTATGAACTATCTCTGTTGCAAAATCTTTGAAATTTTGAAATATTGTCAGATAACCCGCCCTCCCACATTACAGCACGAACCCATGATTTGATATATTTCATCATGTACACAATTCACTGGGTGCTGAAAGTTTTCCAGCAGATGAAACTTAAACTAATTGACAATGTCACTTTACTAGATTCCTCTTGTTTGTATCTCTTCCATTCAGCAGCTGAAGCTGGATCAATTTTCAGAGGCTATCAGGGAGAAAGAGGGCATTTACAAACTAGCTGCAACTCTCACTATAATGATCTCAGACATGGCACTTTCCACTTCTGATTCTCAAAAATCATTTGGAAATAACTCCATGCTAGTTGAAGCTTCTATTAGTGCACACAGCAGTAATCCAATCTTGGAGTGACAAAGGGATTACTGTGATTAGGTTTATATCCCAAAGGAAAGGTTGCAGTCTCGTTACTAAATCTGGAGTTTATGGGGGGAGGGAAGGTAGCTGCTTTCATCAACACCAACTTGCTGGGTATTCAAAAAAGACACTACTTGAAATTCTGAGGCGAGTCTTCAGGATTCCACAGCTTCTTATAACTGTGTGTTTCCAGATGTGTACACATTTATCAGCCCAGGAATCTCATTAACTATGTCATCTTGGAATGAGTTCCCAACATATCTAGATAACACCAGGTTGAAGAAAACAATAAAAACTAGCTTTGTTGTCACATTATTTATTCTCAATTATTCCTCTTTTTCTCACTTTTACATAAATACTATGTGTTATCCTTTTTTTTTTTTTGCTATCCTATGGACTAGATCAAATTATTAGGATAAATCTTTATTTTATTTCATTACAACACAATAGGAATCATTACAACACAATAGGAATAAGGTAAGTAGTACAATAGTGGATACAATATGTATAAAAAATAGGGTTTGATTGGGGAAAAATCAAAATTAATCAAAAATCATTATTAAGTTACTATGGCATTTCCATCAGTTGTTTGACCTCTTCCATAACTAGAATATCAGAATGTTTTTATTTTTTCTCAGTATCACTCCAAGACATCAAATGATTGTCTGGTGCCTTTTCATCCACAGTTTATAGTGTATCGTTCCATACATGGCTTATACCCAACAGTCTTCTGGCCAACAGTTTACTGCACTTTAATATCTGCTATCTAACATGGCTTTCTGATTGTACTAATTATGAGGAAAACCCTATGCATTAATCATATAGTAGAACAGAGCAGCACTATTACTGATATGCAAACTTTATTAACAGACATTGGTTTCAAATTATCTGAAGAACACACCCAACCTAACAGCCTCATTTCATGTTCTCAAACCAATTTCAACTTTTGTGCAGTGCAACAGATAACTTCCGGCCAGGAGAGAGAAAAGGTGCCAGAAAGTGAAAATAAAGGAATCAGAGAAATAAGCTTTAAACTTTGTTTACCTCAATGCTGCCCACCATATTGCTGATAATATCTTAAATTTGAAAGTGAACCCTTCATTTTGTGTGGAGCAAATTATTGTATGTTGCTAATCTTGATTGATGTCTACAGGAAGCAATAGCAATCCCATAGTAGTATGTTAGATGGGAACTTAAAACAAGGCAACAACAGATTGTTTCCAGATGACCATATTTTTTCAGAGTATAAGATGCACCTTTTTTCCTCAAAAAAGAGGCTGAAAATCTGGGTGTGTCTTATACACCAAATACAGCATTTTTGGCCTCCTGAAGCCACGCCGCTTCACCAAAATGGCCGTGCATACCCTTATGGAGGCTTTCAGAGAGCTCCTGGGGGCTGGGGAGGGCAGAAATGAGCAAGAAATGGGCCTTTTTTGCCCCACCACCCCTCAGGAGCACTCTGCAAGCCCCCCCGCAGGCTATTCATGCCCCCTTTTTTTAAAAAAATGGGCCCATTTTCTCTAAAAAGGGGGGCATTTTTGGGAGGTTTGCAGAGTACAAAACATTTTTTTTCCTTTTGGAAAGTTCTTTAACTGATTGATTAGAATTAGATTGATCAAGTGCTCTGCCAGCAGAAACAAAGTGTTAGGTGCTGCAGATTCTCAGTGATTTCCTTCTCCAGCACATGGATAAATACACCTGGAAATATCTACCTACCTACCTACTCTCTCTTTCTCCCTACCTACCTATTGTATTTCTCTCTCTCCCTCTACCTATGTAACTACCTACTCTCTCTCTCCTTACTTATCTACTGTATTTCTCTTTCTCTCTCTCTATTTCTCTCTCTCTATGCCTCTACCTACCTACCTACCTACACTCTTTTTCTCTCTCTCCCTACCTACTTACTTTATTTCTCTCTCTTTCTCTCCCTTTCTATCCCTCTATCTACATACCTACTTTTTAAAATTTGCCTCTTCAAAACCTTGGTGCGTCTTATACTCCGGTGCGTCTTATATTCTAAAAAAATATGGCATTTTTGATAAATGGTAGATAAAGGTAGATAATAGACAAAGCCATTCTGGTGCACTGGTTAAGGCATCAGGCTAGAAACAGGCTGATACAAGCCAATTGGGTAACCCTGAACTAGTCCCTTTTTCTCAATCCTAGGAAGGAGGTAATGGCAAACCAGTTCTGAAAAACCTTGCCAAGAAAACTGCATGGACCTGTCCACACAGCCTTCAATAATTAGACATTATTAAATGGAAGGGGGGAAAACATGGATACTGTATACTTGCATAGTTAACAGGAGCTGAATTCAACTCACGGGATCATTTATCTTATAAGAGTACAAAGAAGAGCAACAAAGATGATTAGGAGACTGAGGGCTAAAACAGATTAAAAATGAGTCCTGGAATTCAGTATGTCTAGTTTAATAGAAAGAAGGACTAGGGGTGACATGATAGCAATAGTTCAGATATTGCCCCAAAGAAGAGGGAGCCAAGCTATTCTCCAAAGCATCTGAAGTCAGGACAAGAAGCAAAGGATGGAAACTAATCAAGGAGAGAAGCAACCTAGAACTAAGGAGAAATTTCCTGACAGTTAAAATAATTAATCAGTGGAACAACTTGCTTCCAGAAGCTGTAGGAGGTTTTAGAAGAGATTGAACAACATTTTGTCTGAAATGGTATAACATGAGGAGGGATTGGACTAGATGATCTCCATGGTCCCTACCAACTCTGTTATTCTAATATTCTATCTTTATTCTAGAAGATGAAAAAAATCTAGTTTGTTATCTCCATGCAATATTTCCAGTCCTATAACGAATACACTATGTAGCTACAGTATATAAAGTTTCTACTCTTACAAACAATTTTCAGTGCTGTTAACAATGACTGACTAGCATGGAAAATAGCTGAACTAGATAAATATTCTAGAGTTATTCTCCTGTCAATTTCTCACTAAACATATGGTATTTGTTATTTTTGCTTGCATTTAGCATAACAGGTGGTATATTCATTACAGGACTGAAAAGACTGAAGATAATTATTTCTCCTTCCTGCTCCCTTCTTGCCTCTCATTATCACAGCCTTGATCAACTGAGTCCAAGTATCTGTTATACAGATTCATTACAAAAACAAAGTAGTTTTTGTTGGAAATAATCTCCATTCTGATCAACCAGGTCTACTGTCTTGCAACAGTCTTTAAAACTCTTCCTCTGTCCAAAACTCTTGACTTTTGAAAACATTGATTTGTTTAGGGTACAACAGGGTAATAGCAGATATTCTCACAACTATCTTCTAAATCCAGCCCTTGATAGTTAAGGTTCCCAGTAGAAACTGAGAATTGTCTGCTTTTATCTTTCCTATTTTCCTCCTCTCGTTTTTCTTGTAGGGATGAATGCCAGTTTTCATTTTTTTTTGGAAAAAATAAATAAAAACAAGTTTTCTGTTAAAATATCTCTCTAGCATTTGTTGAAGGACAAATGCAACCAATGGCCTTTATTGAGAACAAAATGTCAAAATTAGAACTCATTCTGTTGAGAGAAAGAAATTAATCTATTTAGCTATATCAAAATTAAAGCAGGATGATAGAAGATTCACAGTGTGATCAGAGCATTAACTCAATGGGGCTTCACTTACAAAAATGCAAACTGTCAGGTGCTGCTTCATTTAATAATCAGGAAAGAAACCACTCAACTCCATTTGTTAGAAATTAAATGTACTTTTACTAATTACAAATGAATAGTAGCAAAGCTAAGCTGAATCTGGTTAATTAGGCGCGAAAGTAAAGAATATCATGTATAGGTCAATTCCCTCCCCTTGGCACCCCAGTCCATAGTCAATTATAATTCACCCAACTGTCAGGTGGGAGATAACTTCAAAAAACATCATCAGGGTGGAATGCTGGACAGTTAACCTTGGCGGGAAACTCCCTTCCTCCACATGCACAATGAGATGGTCAGGACAGCATCTAGAATATTCCTCCAGCACATAATGATTCGCTTCCCAAATACCATGCCCCCCTCCCTGTTTCAATGGCAGCCGAAGCAGCAGCAAAGCAGAGGCTGGCATCTGGCCCTCCTCCAGAAAAGGGCAGTCAGACCTGGAGAAACAAAAAGAACACAAACAAACAGACAGACAACAAGACACAAAAGAGAGAAAGGGGAAGGGAGAAAAAAACCAAAAAAAAAATTAGCAGACCATCCAATAATCAGGGCTTGTCAGGATAGACAGATTAGAACTTGCGGAGCAGATGAGGAGCCCGAACATGGGACTTGTCAACCCATTCAGCGTGAGATGGGAGAAAATGCTTCCAAGCCACCAGGTACTGGACACGGTTCCGCCGCTTACGAGAGTCCAAAATCTCACGGATCTCAAAATGCTGCTCACCCTCTACCAAAAGCGGGGCAGGTGGAGGAGGAAGAGGTGCTCTCAAAGAAGAAGTGAGCTGAGGCTTCAGGAGATTAACATGAAAAACAGGGTAAACTCGATTGAGGTGCTTAGGTAACTGGAGATGGACAGAGACAGCGTTGATGATCTTGATAATTGGAAACGGGCCAACATATTTGGGGCCCAACTTCTTCTACTTCTGAGTCGTTTGAAGAAATCTAGTGGATAAATAAACTTGATCACCAACCTTATAGTCATGGGGTTTAGTCCGTTTCTTATCAGCCTGTTTCTTATGAGCGCGGTGTGCTGCATCCAGAGTCCGGAGTGCCAAAGGCCATACATCTTGAAAGCAATCATTCCACTCGGACAGCAAAGAGACTTGCGGCTGTTTGCAAGGAATCTCTGGAACGGGCACAAAATCCTGGCCGTACACCAAACGAAAAGGGGCAAAGCCAGTGCTGCTGTGCACGGAATTGTTGTAAGCCACCTCAGCATGAAGCAACAATTCCACCCAATCATCTTGTTGGTAGTCGATGAAACAACATAAATATTGCTCCAGCACAGAATTAGTCCTTTCGCAGGCCCCATTAGTTTGAGGGTGGTGGGAGTAACTTAACCCCTGGGTGGAGCCAATCTGCTTCAGGAATTCCTTCCAGAATAGGGAGGTGAACTGAACACCCCTGTCCGAAATGATGCGGTTGGGTACCCCATGTGAGTGATATATATGTGAGATGAACATCTTAGCGAGAGATTTAGCGGAAGGGATCTTGGAGCAAGGAATGAAATGAACTTGCTTGGAGAATAAGTCAGTAACAACTTAGATTACTGTGTTTCCTTGGCTTTCTGGAAGGTCAACAATGAAATCTATGGAGATCTCCTTCCACGGGGCCTCTGGGCGAGCCACCACCTGGAGAAACCCCTGGGGCTTACCCGGAGGGCGTTTAGCTGTGGCACAAACAGGACAACTAGCCACATAAGCCTCAATGTCTTTTTTCAGTGAGGGCCACCAAAATTGCCTCTTAATGAAGTGCAGGGTCTTGACGAACCCAAAGTGTCCAGCCATCCGGGAGTCATGAGCCCGTTGGAGTACAATGGTCCTAATGGACACAGGGATGTATAACTTTGCTCCAATCCAAGCCAATCCATCTTTTATAGTGTATTCATCCATGTGTTGCTGGAACCAGTCATCCCCAGTAAGGGCCTTTTTTAGGTTAGAGAGAAAGTCGTCAGTGACCTCCAATTTAGAAGTTGTTTGACTTCTAGTGACAACAGGAGCAGCCAGGCTTTTTGTGGGAATGACAGGCTGGACAACACTGAGCTTTGAACAGTTGTACTGAGGAAGTCTGGACAAAGCATCAGCCATAGAATCTTTCCCTCCCGGAATGTATTTCAAAGTAAAATTGAATCTGTTGAAATGCTGAGCCCAACGCATCTGTTTTGGAGAAAGTTTTCTGGGGGTTTTCAATGCCTCCAAGTTTTTATGGTCAGTCCACACCTCGAAAGGGTGCTTGGCGCCCTCCAGAAAATGGCGCCAGGTTGATAAAGCCCAATGAACAGCAAAAGCCTCCTTCTCCCAAATAGCCCAACGTCTTTCTGTGTCGGTCAGTTTGCAAGAGGTGTAAGCGCAGGGTTGCAATTTACCTTGGCTATTTGCTTGAAGTAGTACAGCTCCCACTGCCACATCACTGGCATCAGCCTGGACCACAAAAGGCGCGTCCATGTCTGGGTGCTTTAGGACTGGTTCCTTTGCAAAGAGGCATTTCAACTTCTCGAAAGCAGCTTGACAGTCCATAGTCCAGTCCAGCGGTTTGCTAGGTTTAGGCGTAGCCCCTCCTTTCGATTTAAGGAGGTTAGTTATAGGTAGAGCTATCTTAGCGAAGGAGGGAATAAACTGACGATAGAAGTTAGCAAATCCCAAAAATCTCTGTAATTGCTTATGTGTACGTGGGGCCTCCCATTCGGTGATAGCCTTGACCTTAGCGGGGTCCATTTCTATCCCCTTGTGGGAGATTCGATAGCCCAGGTAATCAACTTTTTCCTGATGAAATTCACACTTGGACAATTTGGCATACAGTTCTGCCACTCGGAGTTTCTTCAGAACAGTGCGAACAAGCTTCACATGTTCTTCATGTGTTTCCGTGTAAATAAGGACATCATCTAAATAGACCATTACGCCTTTGTAAAGATGGTCATGTAAAACCTCATTAATCAGTTGCATGAAGACTGCTAGTGCTCCTTGGAGGCCAAATGGCATTACTCGAAATTGAAAGCAACCAAGGGGGCAGTTGAAAGCAGTTTTCCATTCATCCCCCTCTTTAATTCTGACCCTATAGTATGCTTCCCTTAGGTCCAATTTAGTGAAAATCTGGCCCTTCCGCAGTTGGGCCAGCATGTCCTTTCATCAATGGTAAAGGATAGAGGTTCTGAGCAGAGATGCACTTTAAGTTTTTGAAATTAACACATAATCTGAAGGAGCCATCTTTCTTTTCCCTGAACAATACTGGCGCAGCTACCTTGGGCCTTGCTGGTCCAATGAAACCCCTTTCTAAGTTTTTATCAATGAATTTTCTCATTTCTTCCATCTCTCTAGGGGTCATTGAATATATTTGGGGCTTTGGAAGCTTTACTCCAGGTAAAATATCAATGGTGCAATCTGTGGGCCTGTGTGTAGGGGGGGGTAATTTATCAGAAGATTTTTCACTAAAAACATCCTTGAGGTCCCAATATTCCTTTGGAATTCTTTCCTCCCCCTCAATTTTCTCCTGCCCCCTGGCCGCCAGTGTGCGGGCCATAGTATTAGAGTCTGGAGCTTCAATCTTCCCCTCAGGGGGTGTGGTTGTCCAAATTCGTAACCACCCCTCTCTCCAGTTAATGCGTGGGTTCCATCTACGGAGTCAGGGGAGTTCTAAATAAGGGGCTGGTTCATTCCAGGTGCCACAATAAAAGTTAACATTTCTTGGTGGGTACCCATACACATCTCGATGGGCTCAGTAGAAAAATGAGCAGGACCGCCCCCCACAATAGAGCCATCTATTTGGCAAAAAGCAATAGGGATTTTTAAAGCTTTTAGTTTCAAGCCCAGTTTCTCAACCATTTCAGGGCTTATCATGCAGCGGGAGCAACCAGAATCTAAAAGAGCCATAAGTTTTTCTTTTGCGCCAGAAGAGGGCACTCTAAGCTCAATGGAAATAAGCATGGGGCCAGAGCAGGAACTTAGCCAGTGATCAGCATCTTCATAGTCACTATCGTCAGATGAGCTGGGACTTCCGTTTCCCTCCTCCTCTGGCTCAAAGCGGCGAGAAGTTTCTTCCCCAGCCAAGGTGGTTTCCTTTCTCTTGCCTGGAGGCTTCTCAGGTTTCCTCTCCCTCTGCGGGGGGGGGGGGGGGGTTGGAGCAGAGTGTGTCAGCTTGACTCGGCAATTCACAGCACAATGCCCCTCTTTCCCACAGCGGAAACAAGCGGAGGGCTTGGGCTTGCCTGCAAAACCTCCCCTACCCCCCTTTTCACTCTTTGGGAGGGGGGTTTGGGGGGGGGAGGCGATGCCTCAACTTCTCTCTCTTCCATGCAATGAAGCCTGGTTAAATCAAGCTCGATATCTGCAGCATTCTCATACCAAGGTTCCAAGTGGCGGAGAATACATCTGTTTATGCACTGCTGGTAAACATCTTTATCTAAGCCATCTGCGAATTGATCCAACAAGGCTTCTTCAGACCATCCCCTCATATAGGTCGACAACTCCTGGAATTCCTGCACATATTCAGGCACAGTCTTTTCTCCCTGTCTGAGGGTCGTAAATTTTAGCCTAGCTCGATGCTCAGTGAGGGGGTCGTCAAACCTTCTCCTCATTGCTGCCATAAAGTCATCAAAATTCCTCAGGAGAGGGGAGTTACTATTATGTAATCCGACCATCCAGTCTGCTGCTTTCTTCTCTAGGGCCATTAACACTATTCTCACTTTAGATTCATCAGAGTCCAAATCAGGCCCATATATTTGCATATAATTCCAGACCTGAATAATAAACAACCCCAAACCGCTGGGCTCTCCATCATACTTTACGCTTAAGGGTGGGACCTTAGCCATCCGGCGTCACCTGCCCCCCCTGCTCTCGGAATGTCTCTAGCTGCAGGGGGAGAGGTCGGTGCTGGGTTTTCTTGCGCACATCCCTTTTCGGCCCCTCCAGTCTCCCTTAAGCTATGCAACAGGTACCTTTTTTCCAGTTCCTCTGCTGGTTCCCTTTCCACAGCATTCTCTCGAATCCGGCATTCACTCCATGCCTCTTCAAGGAGTCTCATGGCTTGGGACATTTTGTAGTCTTCCTCCTTAGAGCCACTCCAGTCAGCTGCTGGTTTTTTTGGTCTCCTTCTCGTGACTCCAGTTAGTAATTCCTCAGGTTCCTCTTTCTGTCCCACACCCCAAGTCCATCTGGGTCAAACAGCAGGTTCCTCCACTCTCAGGTCGGCTAGCATTTCTGTTAAAGATGGTGCTGCCATTGCACCCATGTCTTTTTTCTGGTCGCTTTCATGTAAGGACATTTTTCTTTTCCTTCTGTGAGGGCACCCCCCTCGGAAGTTGTTCGCTCTGGGTTGGATGCAAGATGAGATTCAGCTTATTGTCAGGTGCTGCTTCATTTAATAATCAGGAAAGAAACCACTCAACTCCATTTGTTAGAAATTAAGTGTACTTTTACTAATTACAAACGAATAGTAGCAAAGCTAAGCTGAATCTGGTTAATTAGGCGCGAAAGCAAAGAATATCATGTATGGGTCAATCCCCTCCCCTTGGCACCCCAGTCCATAGTCCAATTATAATTCAGCCAACTGTTAGGTGGGAGATATCTTCAAAAAAAATCTTCAGGTTGAAATGCTGGACAGTTAACCTTGGCGGGAAACTCCCTTCCTCTACATGCGCAATGAGATGGTCAGGACAGCGTCTAGAATCTTCCTCCAGCACATAATGATTCCCTTCCCAAATACCATGCCCCCTTCCCCGTTTCAATGGCAGCCGAAGCAGCAGCAAAGCAGAGGCTGACACAAACTCTCCAAAGTGAATCTGAAATGGGGGTGGATATGGCAGCATTGCAGTAACCCTAACATTTTAGAGTACCTAAACTATTTTTTTTTGCTGAGCCAAGTGTTTTTTTGTCAGCTATTTTTACCTTTATTTTATTTTATAACCTGAAATCCATTTTGATAACAGAAAGTAGACTAATGATATTTGCATGGGGGGGGGTGTCAAAGAAGACAAAATGGAGATTTGGATTACATAGAAGGGCTGCCATTTTGACTCTCCCTTTGTAGATATTTCTGCTGGGGATCCCCTCCAAAATGTATGCATTTAATTGTAGCACAGTTTAATTTAGTTCACTACAGAGGTGGTATTCAGTAGGTTCTGACCAGTTCTGGAGAACTGGTATCAGAAATTTTGAGTAGTTCACAGAATTGGTAAACACCATCTCTGACTGGCTCCTCCCCCATCTATTCTCTGCCTCCCGAGTCCCAGCTGATCTGGAAAAAATGGGGATTTTGCAGTAACCTTCCTTGCAATGTGGAAGGCATGGAGCTTTTACAGTATCCTTCACCTGCAGTGGGGTGGGAATGAAGATTTTACAGTATCTTTCCCCTGTCACACCCACCAAGCCACGCCTACAGAACCGGTAGTAAAATAATTTGAATCCCACCACTGGTTCACTATATAATAATTTGCAATATTTTTGTGGTATCCAAATAGTTTGATATGCAATAAGAAACTATGGTTTAACACATCTGGGAAAAGGGCATATAATAAAGGGACAAGAAAGATGCTCCAATAAATCAAAATTTTATCTAATTGGAAGAGTATTTAGTCACATGGAAAGAGCAGAAATTAAACCGCTGAGAGAAGAACAAAATTCCATTTGACAAAAGAGTTTGTAATATAATTTTATTGCAGAAGTTTTTAACGCAATAAAAATAATACACATGTTAGAAAAGAAACAAGAAAATAAGAAAAAATAGTTTTAAAATGTAATTTTACTGAAGAAATTTGTAACAAGATAAAAGCAATACAAATATTAAAAAAGAAAATAAAGTATCCATCTGACGAAAGAATTTTAATGAAACTTTCAGAGGTCTGAACTTTTGAAAAGAGAAAATTTTGCAAGACAGGTATGTTATTCATCCTTATGTCGTAGACCTTTAGAAAATGTTATTCTCTATTTTGTTCAAGAACCTGTGTTTCAGTTCACTGTTTCAAACCAATTGTAAAAAAATGTCACTTTGCAAATGTTGTAGATAACCTACTATTTCTTCTCTTATATTAGGAGTCAAGGTGATGCAGTGTTCAGAATGCAGTACTGCAGGTTATTTCTTCTGACTGACTGCGGTTTGGCAGTTCGATTCTCACCAGATCAAGATTGACCCAGCCTTCCATCCTGTTGAGGTTGGTAAACTGACGACTCGCATTTTTTGTGGGAGCAATATGCTGACTCTGTAAATTGCTTGGAGAGATCTATAAAGCATTATGAAGTGGTATATAAGTCAATGTGCTATTGCTAAGGGCTATGATACTAATAATATCATCATTATTCAGATACATTGCTTTATAAAAAGGAATTAACTATAGGTCTAACCCTCATGAAGTGTGTCACCTGGTGAATAATTAAAAATCTGTTATCTTAAGGAAGATTGTAGCCTAAAAGATTGCGCAGAAAACCTTCACAATTGATGGTCAAAATATAGTAATAGATCCAATGCTGAATAAATATTTTTTTAATGAACCTATTTCTAATATAGTAGTATGGCAGATATTCCTGCCTGGGAAAATTTAGAGTGGTGACCCCAAAAAAACCTAGATTGCATCAGATTGGCAAAGATTGTTGTAGATAATATCTTTTGAAACACTGCAAGATTAACAGTATGGAAAAGTGGCCAAAGGAACTTTATAAACAAAGGCATAGTATGTACAGGTGAAACTCAAAAAAATGGAATATCATGCAAAAGTTCATTTATTTCAGTAGTGCAACTTAAACTAATATATGAGATAGACTCATTACATGCAAAGCAAGATAGTTCAAGCCGTGATTTGTCATAATTGTGATGATTATGGCTTACAGCTAATGAAAACCCCATATCCACAATCTCAGAAAATTAGAATACTGTGAAAAGGTACAATATTCTAGGCTCAAAGTGTTCCACTCTAATCAGCTAATTAAGCCAAAACACCTGCAAAGGGTTCCTGAGCCTTTAAATGGTCTCTCAGTTTGGTTCAGTAGGAATCACAATCATGGGAAAGACTGCTGATCTGACAGTTGTGCAGAAAACCATCATTGACACCCTCCATAAGGATGAAAGCCTCAAAAGGTAATTGCAAAAGAAGTTGGATGTTCCCAAAGTGCTGTATCAAAGCACATTAATAAGGAAGGAAAAAGTGTGGAAGAAAAAGGTGCACAAGCAGCAGCCTGGAGAGGATTGTCAGGAAAAGGCCATTCAAAAGTGTTGGGGACTTTCACAAGGAGTGGACTGAGGCTGGAGTCAGTGCATCAAGAGCCACCACACACAGACGGATCTTGGACATGGGCTTCAAATGTCGTATTCTTCTTGTCAAGTTGCTCCTGAACAACAAACAACATTAGAAGTGTCATACCTGGGCTAAAGAAAAACAGACCTGGTCTGTTGCTCAGTGGTCCAAAATCCTCTTTTCTGATGAGAACAACTTTTGCATCTCATTTGGAAACCAAGGACCCAGAGTATGGAGGAAGAATGGAGAGGCACACACTGCAAGATACTTGAAGTCCAGTGTGAAGTTTCCACAGTCTGTGTTGATTTGGGGAGCCATGTCATCTGCTGGTGTTGGTCCACTTCATTAAGTCCAGGGTCAACGCAGCCATCTACCAGGAGATTTTGGAGCACTTCATGCTTCCTTCTGCAGATGAGCTTTATGGGGATGCTGACTTCATTTTCCAGCAGGACTTTGCACCTGTGCACACTGCCAAAAGCACCAAAACCTGGTTCAATGACCATGGGATTAGTGTGCTTGATTGGCCAGCAAACTTGCCTGACCTGAATCCCATAGAGAATCTACGGGGCATTGCCAAGAGAAAGATGAGACCGAACAATGCAGAAGAGCTGAAGGCCGCTATTGAAGCATCCTGGTCTTCCATAACACCTCAGCAGTGCCACAGCCTGATAGCTTCCATGTCATGCCACATTGAGGCACCAATTGCTGCAAAAGGGGCCCAAACCAAGTACTGAGTACATACACATGCTTATACTTTTCAGAGGTCTGATATTGTTCTGTATATAATCCTTTTTTTATTGATTGCATGTTATATCCTAATTTTCTAAGATTGTAGATTTGGGGTTTTCATGAGCTGTATGCCATAATCATCACAATTATGACAAATCATGGTTTGAACTATGCTGCTTTGCATGTAATGAGTCTATCTCATATATTAGTTTCACCTTTTAAGTTGCATTACTGAAATAAATGAACTTTTGCACGATATTCTAATTTTTTGAGTTTTACCTGTATAGCTTTCTATTATGTGTAGGTCTTGAGGAATATATGTGACTCTTCAGATATCATTGGACTATATCTTCCTCTACACTGGTAATGTTGATTAGGGCTGCTGGGTTCGTTCAGTGACAACTGAAAAGAAATATGATCTCCATCCACAGTGTAAGGCATCAGTTTGCTAATTCCTAAATAAATACAGTTTGGCCCTATAAAATATAATGAATTTAGGATTTATTTTAAAAAAGCATTACACCAATCCAGATAGGGATAGTCTACATTGTCAAAGGCAGCAAAGCATTGCAATAATCCTCAGATATTTCTTATCAATAGAATGAATTGTGTTTTTGTATTTTCTCAAATTCTTGTGAGATACTTAAATGTGGTAAAACTGAGTAATCTTGAACATGATCTCCCATGATTTTTGAAATTTTGTGTTATCTTGTAAAATCTTGCTCAATAATCTTGAAATATTATTATAGCTTGATCTTTGAAAGTAAATTATTTCTGACTCTGAATTTTAGAAGGTTTTTCTCATGCATATCTCACAGTTTCCAATACTAATCCTGTATGTATGCCTAGCCTCATTCTAATTAGCAGGTGATGGATTTAGACCCTTCCCTTTTCCATATTAAGAATCTGATTGCAAAAAAAATTTTTTTACAGCCAACCTTCATGAATCAATGTCTAAATATGTAAAATGATATCTTCATATAGATCTGAAATACATGGAAGTAATGGTGGTTGGTTTCTAAAAATATGGGCATAAAGCTTCATAAAGCTTGAGTCTGTCTGTCTGTCTCTCTCTCTCTCTCAACAAAATGACTCAGGGTGGCTTTCCGTTCTAAAACTATAAGACAATAAAAAATATCTAAAGAATAAATACAGACAGCAACCAAGATAGTTAACCAACAAACAATACAGTCAAGAAATGGGGCCCTGAAAAGATTCTGAATAGTGAAGTTTTTGAATCCTTACCAGAGGCCAATGGGGTTGGAGCCATTCTATTCTCCAAGGAGAGAGTATTCCGTGAAGGAGGAGCTACAACTTACCAGTAGTTTTAAAGCTTTAATTCTGAAAATTCTGAGTTTTCCCAATGCAAGTGGTTTAGAAGATATGCATATTAATCTGAACATAATCAAAACAAAATGTCAAAAAGGTTGATGGATAAAATGTCTAATGACTTGCTTTAACCTCTGAGATATATGTGGACTATGTAGTATGTAAAATGAGACATAACTGACTGTTGTAGATGGGGATAGGAATTCAAAGCAAAATCAAAAATATTTTTTTAAATGGTATGCTAGTATCCAAAAATACTAAAAATAACCTTTCTAGAAATGATCCTATATTCTTTGGAAAATAAAAGTCTGCTTTAACTGGTATGCATTATCTTTCACCTTAGAAATAATAATAAAAGCAAATATTCCATATAATTGTTTCCAACTGATCAAAATTGGAAGCTATATCAAATTCTAGATATAAAACACTATCTACATTATTGTTATCCTTTGTCTAACAGACATTAGTGTTATTACATTCATTTTGCCAGAAAGGACCTACCAGTATGGTATGCTCAATTATCTGTTCTTAACAGCAACACATTATTTTAATATAAAGTTTTCACTGCCGTCAGCAAATATTGTGTATTTTGTTTAAATTGACATGTCACATCTTATTATAAATTATACAGAGAAATGGAGGAGCCTCTCTGGGTTAGACCGAATCATTTACTGTGGTTTGGCTCACCCACACAGCATATTTTCTGCCAGCAAGCCTCAACAAGCCGATGAGAAAATAGCCACACAAAAAATAAATAAAAAGAATTGAAATGTTGATATATGAGCTAATGAGAAATTGTTTACTCATTTTATGAAATTAAAAACAGAACCTCCAGAATGTTCACCTCCTCCTGTTTATAGAAAACATAAATATTTACCATATAAGACATCTAATAACTATGATGTACCAGGTTTTAGGTTTTTTTTTCAAGCCTCCAGACAAATGGGCTTTCTACCTCAAATGCCACTTTATATGTGTTAGCCAAAATTGGATGTCAGGATTTGTGTTTAAAAACAATAACATCTGAAAATAAAGTGGCAATATTTAAAGGTCCTCATTGATTGTAGTTTATTTTGCAATTATCTTAATGCTGAGCTCAAGGGGAAATGGAAACCACACATCACAATCTGAAATCAAGACAGTGAGACTAAACAATTCTTCCCCAAGTGTGCTTTTGTATCTGCTGTAGTTACTGATTATACAATTGAATCAACTATTAAATGTCATATGCTATTATAAAAGCAAAAGAGCTGCTAAAGCTTCAAAATCTTTTATCAATCTTAGTAAATTGATGGAATGTATTTCCCACTTCTGTTCACCTGAGCATCACTTAAGAAAAAAAAATCTATGAAAAAAGGGTGAATTATTGATCGATCAAATACTACATAACGGTAGTGTCTTGCTTTGGTTTTTGCTAAATTTGGGATCACAGAAAACTTCCATAAAATTAAATTAAAAACATCTAGGCCACCAATAAAATTAATTTGTTCACCTATAACATTTCCTATATAATCATTGAGTTACTGGAATATTTCATGAAGAAAAAGAAGAAAGTACTGAGGAACACAACACACTCAGAAAAGGGTGTTTACCTTAAAAAAAACACAAATGCTTAATTTAAGTTTAAAAGCATTAGGCCATATAATGTATGTTACATTTATAGACATGAACTATGACATGTTAGACATTGTGAAGGAAATAGCTTGAGTGAAAGAGAAGAGGAATAGATTTATGAGAGAAGATAAGCAAAAAGCAAGACAATTTTTGTTTGTCTAGTAAACTGGGCATAATGAGATACTTCTGTAGCATTTATGTGAAAGAAAGGTATAAACAACCTTTGATTCTCCCAGATGTCACTGAATTCAGTCATACAGCTATGGAATTGTATTCAACAAAATGATTTTAGCAATGATTTTATATCTTTATTTAAAACATTTATATGGCTGCCCATCTGAACAACTTGCAATGGTGACAAATATGAAAGCTGCTAAGAGATAGAAGATTAGAAGAGATAGAAGATACAAATCTCAATAAAAGCTACATAACATTTTGGCTATGTACTCTTTCTGAGATTCCAATCAGAGGCAGGCTACTTTTCCATATCTGTTGCTGGGAAATATAAACTGGAGAATACTAATGTGGCCATGCTCTCTTTAGGGCATTCCATAGGCACTTGACTGTTCATTGTGAGAAAAATGCTGTTAGTTTTGAGTTAGATGCAATAAGACTGTTCTTACCATCTACAGTACAATCTTTTTATCTTTCCAAGATCTTGCTGGTTTACCAGAGAAGCATGTATCCACCTGATTAGTTGAAGTGGTCCCCACTTGCCTACAGGGTTCATAAGATGATGTTGGGTTAGCCCAAGCTATCTCACATTGTTGTTGTTGTTGGGTTTAAATGAGGGTTGTACTTTATATACATAAGCTTGGCTATTAGAAAAAAGAAACACCAGGTAAATAATATGTCATCTCATCTACTCAAATCATTATCTGAAGTTAGGGATGATGAGAAAACTGTCTCTCCTAGAACTGGGTGAATGCCTATGTCATATTCTTCCATTTAGATTTTCATAAAAATTAACACTTGCATTATCATACAAATTCAAATTATATTTTTTCTTGCACTTATCCCATTGTGTATGTATCTTTACATAATTTCCACAAAACTTCCTCAAATTTATGATAACCATGTTATTCTCAGTACAAAAAACTTCAGAATCATCCAAATGCATGTAGTAATTTGAAGCAGCATTTAAACATGATCACATTCAAAAATGTGAAACAGATCATCATTTGTTGAATTCTTGATATTGTCTGAGTTTGGTTGTTTGCTTAGAAATGTTTCATTGCCCAACTAGGTAACATCATCTGTGAGAGTGAGTGGGGGGTTAGCTATCTGTTCTTAGATCATAGCTTGTCCTATAGTTTTAGTACAGGGTGATTTCCTCTTTGGCGGTTCTCTAATTAGATTATCGTTTTCTGCCTGATTATTTATCTGGTATTCATACCTGCTTGGCATTTGATCTCCTAAAATGCAATTATTTTTTCTTAACTCTAGTTATCACAGTGTTAAAATACTTTTAATTATTTATTGTTGTTATATTTGCTATTAAACACAGTTATGTCATTAGTTAAGATATGGTCTAGAACCAGGGAGACTAAGTGTATCTTATTTCAGAATGTACTATACATTCTGAATATAATTTTCACCTTTAAAAAGTTTTTGAGAGTTATATAAATGCTTCCTGCTGGGAAAAATGTTAATAAAATTATTCTGAAAGGTTTCCCAAAATGTGGCTGATAGAGCATTCTTAACACATTATATTCTTGTGAATTTACATTATTAAATCATAGTAAGGGGAAACTTTGATGTTTTGTAGATGATTAAACTACTTGGATGATAGCATTAGATTTGCACTAATCTATCATAATACTAGTAGATACAATTCTAGTATATCAGTAGTTTATGACAGGAGTCATATTCATGTATAATTCATATGCATCCACAATATTTGGAGGGGAGAGGGAATGAATGCACATAATATATGATATATGTACAGCATATAAACATTTTATATTATGCAAAATATTTCTTTCCTTCCCACTTCATGCTTCTTTTTCTCTGTATCATTCCAGAATTAAATATGAATTCTTCAATTCATAAAAAATGGCAAAATAAATGCACATTTTAGGGCAAACGTAATAATGTTGTATTTAAGAATAGCTTTCCACTTTTACTTATCTATTTTACTTATTTATTTATCAATCAAATTTCTACACTGCCCATTTCACCTGTGTGACTCTTTTCAAAAAATAATATCTTGCCAACCTGATAAACATGGCATTAAGATGCGCTCCAATTAATGAAAAGGCACAATGAGAATTCCACCATGATGTTCTCCATTCAGCGTGAGTAGCCAGAAAGACTGCAGAATGTTTGAATGCTATAATTTTAATTTTTTTTAAAAAATGTCATTTGCAGATATCATGTGACCAACTTGTAACTAAACCAGTGTCGGAATATGACACAACCCACATTTGTCAAACTGAATAAATACTGTAGTGAAAATATTAAGAATTTCTTTGGATTGATATGCTCTATCATGTCAGTTTTGACCCTTAATGACTACATATATAGATATTTTCTATGATGATCTGTCCCTAACTTAGTCTTTTCAGCACTGTCTTTATTGCTGTGTTATTCATCTATGTTCCTGCTCAGTCTGGCACTAAAATATGCCTTTTTCTTTTCCATTTATGTAGATGTTTCTTCTTCTTTTCTTAAAGAATATATGTTAAACTTTTGTTGATTTAAAAACAGAAAACCAACTTGGCTATAATTTTTGGCATTGTTCATTCCAGCCAGGAGCTTTGGAGACCACAAAAAGACCACATTTTCACATTTCTGCCTTAAAGAATAGTCTATAACAGGAGGCACATTTTTTCAGAACACCTAACTATCTCACAAGTGTTTATTTCCTGGTGTTGGAGAGTTTATACAATGTAAAGATTAAAGAAATATGTTTCCTTTTTAAAAAAAACAAACAAACCGCTGCCTATTAAATGTTTAGTCCCTTTAAAGTTCTTACCTGTTAACAGGCAACAGGTTATCACTCTTGTTATTCCTAGGTCTTTAAAACCTTGTACCTTCTGACTCATGATCCGTAGATTTCCATCCATGGCTAAAATGCCATAGAGGTTATTTTGGTTCTCCATATTAGTCCATAGAATTTAGCCATCTTTCTACCATCCTTTATTTCTCAAATCTGCCACATTCTTATTTGTCTGAGTTGTTAAAAAAAATCTGTAAAGATGGCTTGAAAAAAAAGTGATGACAAGTTTATAGGACTACCTTAACCTTCCTTTGGTGGCAGCAATGTAATCTGCATGACCTTTTCATTTCACTTTTATCCTATGATCCATGTAGCAATAGGATGTTCTTGCCTCTCTTAGTATCTCTCAAGAGTGATTGATTAAAATGGAATGATTTCTGTTGAATCCTTTTTTTCAAATCTTGCAATTCTAGATTTTGAGGATTGATATGACTACTTCCAGGAAAGCGGTGGTTCAGTGGCTAAGATGCTGAGCTTGTCGATCAGAAAGGTCAGCAGTTCTGTGGTTTGAATCCCTAGTGCCACATAACAGAGTGAGCTCCCATTACTTGTCCCAGCATCTGCCAACCTAGCAGTTCAAAGGCATGTAAAAATGCAAGTAGAAAAATAGGAAACACCTTTGGTGGGAAGATAACAGTGTTCCATGCGCCTTCGGCATTTAGTCATGCGGCCACATGACCATGGAGATGTTTTCAGACAGTGCTGGCTCTTCGGCTTTGAAACAGAGATGAGCACTGCCCAGAGTTGGGAATAACTAGCACATTTGTGCAAGGGGAACTTTTACCTTTACCTATGACTACTTCCACATATTAATTAGAATGAAATAAATGTTTTTGAAATCTGAAAGTATACTGGAAAGAATTTGATTCTTTAACAACAATTTATTCCAACTAAAAGACAGAATACTTTGGCTAAGAGTTAGGATCAGAGTTGAGAGAAAAAGATCTCCTGGTATCCTGCCCTGCCCTATGTGCTTGCAGAGAAACAAGCAGGATTATTTTACCAACTTTCTTCAGAAAAAGGAGAAATTCTCCAACTAGTAGATCTCACTGGTTCAACAGTGTCTTTTATTTTCCTAAATATTTTTTTTGCAGAAGCAGAGTTGCCAGAATAACTATTTGGTAGTCATTTTGCATCATCCATAATGTCCAGAAAAAACGAATCATGAGGTAAATATTTGAAGAAAATCTTCTAAACGTATTCTCACCCTGATGAGAAGAAACAATTCTCAGTTATTTTCTTAGAAAAGTATCTTCTGAGGGAACAGAGCATGTCTCATAATGCAACTGAGGACATCAATATAGAGAAGCTTCGATTCATGCCAGGCCCAGTAAATGTTACACAGTAGGATTTTCATTGGGTTCATAGCACTAGAGAAAGGCCTATAATGATACTTATTTTGCTGTAGATCACTATCTGTTCTTTCCCATCACATCAAAACTATTTATATTAGGAAAGAAAAAGAATTAAATTTGATCCCGGACAATTATCATACTGAATTTGGCTCTGGGAGTAAAAAATTGTCCTTAATGCATGCTCAGTTCCACTCTATTTCTTCATAATGCATTTAAAAAATAAAAATACACAGAGAGAAATGAAGCATGGTCACATTTCATTTATACTATACAAAAGTTTTTTGGGTTAGCAATTGCTTAAAATGTGCATTTTTGTTTTCATTTTATTGAAATATAATTTCATGAATTTAAAAAATCATAATGATAAATTCTAATATATGTTTTATTCCACAAAATACAGATTAGATTCTATTTTTCCATATCAATATTTCTTTCTATTTTCTTTTGAGAAGATAGATCACAATTCTAAATAAACACTGAGACATATCAACCCATTATTTCAAGACTTTTTTTTAAATTTGGGGAGGTGTCATGGCATAAATAATAATGTCAAAGGTCTGATGAAAAATAAAAAAACAAAACACCAATCTTGGTTTAAATGCTTCTTTATCACACCGGTACTAACTGACCATCAAATTCTTGTGAAAATGGAATTGTTGGAGCTGCAGCTCTGTGCTCCCCTCCACCTTATACACCAACCACTTGAGCCCCACCCAGTACCCAGTGACCAATACCTCCCACACTTCTGCTTTCCCTTACCCTGATCCCATCATCAGCATCCTATTGGAATATATACAGCCAATAGCTTTCCAAACAATCCCCTGCCCACTGGCCTGTTCCTCCATTCATTAAAGATAAGTTCCATTCTGGCACTTAGGTGCACCCCCAGGGAACAGTACTAATGATCACCACCTCTGTAAGCCTCGATTACATTGCATCATGCTTCCTGGCTTGCTGATAACTGCTACAGCTGAGCTGGGAGAGAGGCAGCGAAGCTCCCTCGAGGCTCCAGCAGTCCCGGAGCTCCAGCAGTCACCAGAACAATGGTAAGAACCCAGCACACTCGAGTGGCAGCCTCGGACATCTTTGGTGACAAGGCTGACAAATAATGGACAGAAAAAATACACTTTTCTTTGCAGCCTGATAATGTGCCAATAACTTTTTATTTTATTTAAACATTTAGGGAAAGTACCAATTATCTGTGGACTATTTTTGTAACAATAGCAATAGAACTTAGACTTATATACCACCCTTAAAGGGCTTTACAGTTCTCTCTAAGCAATTTACAGAGTCAGCATATTACCCCCAATGATTTGGGTCCTCATTTTACCCACCTTTGAAGGATGGAAGGCTGAATCAACCTTGAGCCTGGTGAGATCTGAACTGCCAAATTGCAGGCATCTGGCAGTCAGTAGCCTTCATTACTGCACTCTAACCACTGTGCCATGTACTGTCTGTAAGGACCACATAGTGATGTTTGGAAGCTTAAGCATGTGTTTCACATATATCAAAAATTGTAAAAGGCCAGTCAGTGTATTTCTTATTACAGATTAAATCTAGGTTAACAAATAGAACAAAGAAAATAGAGTCATAGGGACCTCAGCAGTCTTCTAGTCCAACCGCCTAGTCAAGGCAGGAAGCCTTATACCATCTGATCAAATGGTTGTCCAGTCTATTTTTGAAAACCTCCAGTAATGGAGCACCAACAACTCCAGAAGGCAAACTATTTCATTGATTAATTGTTCTCACTGTCCAAAAATTTCTCCTTATTTCTAGATTGGATCACTCTTTAACAAGCTTTCACCTCCAAGTTTGCTGTTTAGCTAGTGGACCTTTCGTTACCAAACTAGGTAACATTTTCAGTGGAGTTTTGGGGTGAAGTGTCTTGTTCCTTTATATAGGTTCTGGGTGGTAATTTGGTCTTTTGACTGGCTGAATCACAAGACTGATTGAGTCACAAGGTTTATTAAATCTCAAGACTGGTTGATGAAGCTGAAGTAATTGGTCATACCAAAACCCATAAGGCATGTAAGTTTATCAAAGTCTGGCATTCTATCAATAGGTCCCTCAACAAACATATTGACTTAGAATCAGCTATCAACCAATAAAGAAGTGGACCATCCAAATTACCAACTGACAATAGACCTGAGCATCCCCTCATTAGTTGAATTCTGCACTTCATAGCAACCAGTCATAAATCACAAAATCACAAGACTAATCAGTCTTGTGTTTCAATCAATCTTATGATTCAATCAGCCTTGTGACTAATTAGCTGATTAGCTGTAATTAACTAACTAAACTTGAACTAATTATTATGTCATTGTTCTGTTCAATTTTTAATTGCATTTGAAAGAGCTTTGAATTTCATAAAATAAAAACATTCAACACTTCCTCCAAACTACCAGCACTACTATTCTATCTACCATCTCTTCTTGATTAGTTATGATCAAGTCAAGAATAACTGATTGTCTTATTCTGGTCATCTTTCTGCATAGGAGAAAATTTCAAAACAGGTCAGTAATTTCCTAGAAGGACTATGCTTGGCAGAATTTGTTTCCCAACAGATGTTGGGGGAATTAAAGTCCATTAACACTACTGCTTCATGCTTTTTTGAAAGTTTGCTTTTAGAGACCATTATCCTCATCTTCTACTTGGTTGGGTGGCTGGTAGTAAATTCCAAAAATGGTATTGTTTTTATTCCTTCTACCATTTATTTTAACCTAGATGCTTAATAGCATTTCCTTTATTGCTTCTGTTCCTTTTAAACAATTGCTGTATTCTGGCAACAATAACAGCCTCATGAGCCCTCAGTTATACCTATTCAATTATATTTAGTTTCTTTTGTCATATAAGTTCATGTCGATTTTGTTTATTTCCCTTGTTTTCAGCATTAGAGTATATACAACAATGACCATGAACTTTGTGTCACTGTTGCTCCTTATTGTAATTATCACTGAGTGATTTACTGCTAACTCTCACTGACTTCTGTATGTCATAAATCTTTATCAAAAATTCTTTTGGGTTTGTCCATAGAATTAAAAGCAAAGTTCTCCTGACCTACTTCACTATAGTTCAGTTAAAATATTCTCCCCAGTTTTTTGAGATACAGTGCAATACTCCATCATTCAGAGAATGCAACTGATGATTCCCAAAACTCAATCTTTCAAATGAATGCCATTTTTCTAATTGTTTTTATTTTATCTTTTCAGGTTCTTTTTCTACGGATTATAAAATGGATAAGAACAAGAGTTGAGTCACAAAATTATTTAGTTTCCTATCTGGAACTGTTATGCCCAGGGTGACAGGCTGTAGTTACTCTTGAGCAATATAATTACTCCTTATATGAGAATGGCCTTTATATGTAGAAGTAAAGAAGTTATCTTTAATTTTGGAATAATCTTGAATCCTAGAATGATCTAATTTTGTGGTGCTCAGGATTTTGAAGGGAACAACAATAGAGCGTGGGGTTTTATTACTAATAGTAAATTCATTTACATTACTGCTTTTTTTAAAAAATAAGCTGTTTTACCTTTCTATTCGATTATATAGCAAAATTCTGAGTTTTACAAGTTGCAAGAAATGTAACTGATGAGTTCTGCAGCCCTACTTTTGCAATGTCTATGGTGATTCCCAGTCACCTCAGACATATTATATTGTTTTGGTATTGATAGAATATCAAAAATAAGGCATGAGTAATAAGAGTGAGAAATGAATTGAAGTGTACAGTGCTTTCTTCTCCAATGTGTAAAATCTGAGCAATGTGCATTGCTAAAATCATTTGAAAAACTCTTGTCAGAAATTTCACACAACATTTGTAGAGGGCTTTCTTTACCCATTATCAAAGGGTTTTCAACACTGAGGGCTGATCTCTCAAGAGTGAGATGCTATAATCATGGAACTGAAAGTGTCATCCACCATTTCAAGAATCACATGCAAGTGAAATATAGAATTTTAAGCAGATAATTTTAGTGCTTAACAAGAGGTGGAATTGCTAACTTCTGCATGCATCACAGCATTCCCAGCCCACCCTGCTGTTGCTATAGAGGTTCCTTGTTAAGCACATACTGTAAATCAGAAAGATTTATTTTTTACTTTTTAAAACAAAATATCCAACATATCTTATGCTGTAAATCTACGGTATGCACCAAGTATACCTTCCTTTAACTTCTCAATAAATTAGTGTTTCAATTAGCATAGCAAAACAAGTTCTTTGATTAAACAGTACTATTTTGGAAATAATGTTTCTTTAATCAAATTTTTCACTGGGAATGTCTTGGTGATGCTGGAACCTGCATTTTCAGAGACTATGATTGGTAATTTAGTCTTGACAGACAGAATTTAGTTACTTCCTGTAGAAGTTGGGTCATCTCCATGTTTCAGCTGTTTTGTTTTCTCAGAATTATTGTTTAGTATTGTAATAATCAAAATAGCATCTTGCAGGTAAACACATCCATATCACATATTAAAACTGCATAGGGTAGCATTTTAAAAAAAGGTTATCATATTAAACTGATTTGTTTGGTTATACATTATTATTGGTACAGCTATTTATTTATTTATTAGTTTATTTATGTATGAATTGCTATGGGCCTATTCAAGATTTCATTCCAGAGGGACCTACATATCCCTGTACAGCAGTGGTTCTCAACCTTCTCAATGCCGCGACCCTTTAATATAGTTTCTCATGTTGTTGTGACCCCCAACCATAAAATTATATTTGTTGCTACTTCATAACTGTAATTTTGCAACTGTTATGAATCGTAATGTAAATATCTGATATGCAGGATGTATTTTCATTATTACAAATTGAACATAATTAAAGCATAGTGATTAATCACAAAAACAATATGTAATTATATATTGTGAAATGGTTTGCTAATAAAAATAATAAATATAATAATATAATATAATAATATAATATAATATAATATAATATAATATAATATAATAATATAATATAATAATAATATAATATAATATAATATAATATAATATAATATAATATAATATAATATAATATAATATAATATAATATAATATAATATAATATAATATAATATAATATAATATAATATAATATAATATAATATAATATAATATAACATAACATAACATAACATAACATAATATAATATAATATAATATAAATATTATAATTAATATAATAAATATAATAATATAATAATATAATATAATATAATATAATATAATATAATATAATATAATATAATATAATATAATATAATATAATATAACATAACATAACATAACATAACATAACATAACATAACATAACATAACATAACATAACATAACATAACATAACATAATATAATATAATATAATATAATATAAATATTATAATTAATATAATAAATATAATAATATAATAAATATAATATAATCTCTAACCTTATTACAAAAAGTCTATGAAACATTTCAGTTGGTAACAAAATAAAAATAAAACAGAGAAGAAAAACAATAAAAAAATGAATCAAAGAGAAATACAGTACTAGGTTGGATATCCCCTTCTATTTTTCATCTTGTCCTATTGGTTCTTTATGATTTATCAATTGTTGTTTGTAGCTAATGATTGTAACTATTATTATGACCTATGACCTATTACTTGCTGTTTATATGTACACTATGACTTGGTGCACTGGAGACAAATTCTTTGTGTGTCATATCACACTTCACCAATAAACATTTCTATTCCTATTTCATTTTATTTCATTCTATTCTATTCCATCCTATTCCTATTTCATTCCCATTTCCATTCCATTTCATTTTCCTACTACATTCCATTCTATTCTAAGCATGGAAGCTTAAAACTTAAAACTAAAAAGATGTAGTGCTTTATTTTTTTCCAAAGCAGCTACTGAAGATGTTTCGTGATGGCTACCTTTTTTCCCTTCCATCCCTAAACCTCTGGAATATACTCACTCCCAAGTTTTCCAACCACTCATTCATTCATAGATATTGCGGGAAGGAAACAAAGGTGGGTCTCCTTGTGAATGGACAGGAGTTTTTACAGAAAAGGGAAAACCCGAACGTCTGGAGCCAGCTGCCACAGAGCACCTACGTGAACTTCCGAGTCTCCGAGGAGGAGGCCGCTGTGGACTGTAGGGACATCGTCGCCATCCTTCCCGCCTCGGTTCTTGGATCCTTATTCCCGGCATCCCTTCCCCTTGCTGCTGGGAGACCGAGCTCAGACTCGCCACCTCTCAGGGTGCTGCCTTGCCGGTGCTCCGGTGCTCCATTCTCCCTCCTCCCCTCCCCTCATCAAGCATAGCCGTCTGATCTGCCCACCGGTGCCTCTCATGAGGCAATTGGCTGGACGCCAGTTATCCTCGTGCTGCTGCTCCTGTCAGGTAGCCCCTCCCTTTCACAAGGCAGTGCCTGCTGCCCGCTGCCTCTGCTTCCCTGGCTCCAAACACTGGCACACAGGTGTTTCGGTTCCTAAGACCATTGGAAATATGTGTCTTAGGCAACTCCTTTGAAAGAGTCATTCGACCCCCCAAAGGGGTCACGACCCACAGGTTGAGAACCACTGCTGTACAGTAAAATGTTTAAAATGAACTAATAATAATATTTTCCCCAATTTAAATTACTACTTTAGTGTTTTTGTGGGGATTTTTTGCTCTGAAGAAGTTGAGAACTATGCCAGAGGTTCAGCTATACTGGTCTCATCAGAGACGCCAAATGAAAAGTGCTTCTTCCATAAAGAATATGGTGAGATGTAATCTACAAAAACCCATACCAGATTGGTTCTTGTCCAGTTCAACAACTGTTGGAAGTTCCTGGACATCTGATAACAAATGGATTACAGGACTCAGGTCTGTTGGCTAAGCAACCAGAGACAGCAGCTGCAGGCCTCCTGGAAGAAATGTCACAAATATAGAGTTGGAAAACAAAGAAAATGAATATATAAGGATATGTTATTACAAATCAAGTCCCAACAAGGAAAACATATCTTAAAAAATGCACCAGTTCTAGAAAGAATATACAGAATCAAGGTAACAGAACAGAGGATAGCAGATAAACATTAAATTATAGTATGAAATAAAGTATTCATGAAAGCAGAATTGGAAAATTGCAAAAGTCTACCCAGGACAAACAAATCGAAGCAGAGGGTTGTTGCCATTGCTGAAAAGATTAAACAGTATGAAAATCGAATAACTCAGTTCAAGGAAAACTCACAGTTCAGAGCAAATCAGCACCAGTTTTATAAGAGCTTAGAAAGTGGAGCTGGAGTAACAACAAATGAAAAGCTGATAAAGAGAAAGCTCTGAAATTCTGGAAGAATTTGTGGGAAAACAACAAGAAGGACAACAGAAATGCAAAATGGATCAAGCAGGTTGAGGATTCTATTAAAGTGCATAAAATGGAAGATGTGAAAATAACAAAAGAAATGGTGCAAAGGCAGTCAAGAAAAGTGAAGCATTGGAGTGCACCTGGACCAGATGAGCTACATGGTTTCTGGCTAAAGGCACTTACAAGTATGCACGAAAGATTTGCAGCCCAAATGAACCAGATCTTAAGAACACCTGAAAATGATGAATGGATGACAACTGGAAGGACATTTTTGATCCAAAAAGATAAAGAAAGGACCCTGAAAACTATAGGCCAATCACCCATTTGCCAACAACATACAAGCTCCTTACTGGTATCATTGCAAACCAAATTTATGGATACTTGGAAAGAAATGGCTTGCTTCCTGTAGAACAGAAAGGATGCTGCAAAAATTCAAGAGGAACAATGGTCAACTGCTGATTGACAAGCTAATCTTAAGGAATTCAAGAAAAGATGAACCAAGCTGTTCATGGCTTGGATAGACTATAAGAAAGCGTTTGATTCAGTTCCCCACAGCTGGATCAAGAAATGCCTGAAAATCTTTGGCATCAGCAGCAACATACAAAAATTCATGGAAATTTCAATGAACCTCTGGAAAACAAAGCTTATGGCTAATGGATGGGAACTATCAAGAAAGATGGCTGTTCAAGAACAAGCACTACAAACTAATGCCATGAAAGCGAAGATACAAAAACCCACAGACAATCCAAACTGCCGACTTTACAATGACAAAGTCGAAATTGTTTCACATTTAATATGTGAATGCAGCAAAATTGTACAGATTGATTACAAAGGTAGAAACGACCAAGTTGCTAAATTAATACACTGGTCATTATGTAAAATATATGATTTACCTGTATCCAAAAAATCATGGGAACCTAAAATGGAAAAAGTTACCGAAAATGAGAAGGTTAAGATCTTGTGGGACTTTCAAATACAGATGGATTGTCATTTGGAACACAACACTCCAGATATTACAGTTGTCGAAAAGTGAAATGTACAATGTATTGACATCACAGTACCAGGAGATGCCAGAGTCAAAGAAAAAGAACGGGAAAAAATCATGAAATATCGCAACCTGGCCATCGAAACTAGGCGATTATGGATGAAACATGTAACAATTATACTCATTGTCATCGGGGCATTTGGTACCATGTCCAAGAATTTTATAAAATACATTAAAAATGCCACTTTTTGCAATAACACCATTGGAACTGCAAAAGACTGTGCTACTCAGAACATTGTATATCTTAAGAAGATACTTGGTTGATACCTAGGACACTGGCAGCAACCCATATCAACCATCAGCACCAGTTAATGGTATTTGTAATGCATTTTTGACTGTTCAGTTGACTGAGTTTCATGTTTAATGAACATGATGATGATGATGATGATGATGATGATGATGATGATGATGATTTGCTCTGAGACTTCAGAATCCAGACAGATAGGCACCTGCCACATAAGACCCCAGACTTAATAGTTGTTGATAAGAAAGGCAAAAAAGTCTGGATAGTAGATGTGGCAGCGCCTGGAGACAGAAGAATAGAAGAGAAAGAACTGGAGAAGATTACAAAATACAAAGACCTACAAATAGAAATAGAACAACTAAGGCAAAGGCAAGTAAGGAAAGAAAGAAGGGGGGAAATGCATCTTGAAATGCATTTGCCCACCCTGGCCATGGCCACCCCACCCATGGCAATACCCACCACCAGCCACACACACCTCCACATCACTCTTCAGAGGTCACACGGTCCTGCTGCAGCTCTCAATGAAATTGAGTTTGACATCCCTGCTTTAAAGCATGGGATCATGAGTGTGGAGGGCAAATAGATTAATTTAAATTTTAGTTAATTTATTTTATTAAGTTTTAAAACATAAAAATAGAATAATTTTCTTAAGTCTGAATTTATATCAGGATCTTTTAACAGTTGATTGTATCATGAAATTTTGAGCATAAATATTTTTAATTTTAAAATAAATAAAATTTAGAAATATTTGACTATCAGGTAGTGATATTGTGAATGTTGTATTGTATTGTATTGTATTGTATTGTATTGTATTGTATTGTATTGTATTGTATTGTATTGTATTGTATTTAATAGATTTATAGGCCGCCCAATCCCAGAGGACTGTTATGGTATTGATTTTGCCATGCATTTATTCAGCTTTTGAAACTTTTTCTGCTCTGACCAGTTTGATTCAATTGCTTAGCTCTCACAATTGGCCATCTGTTTGAAAGACTGCTGACAGTTTATTTCTGATGTTAGACACATCCTCAGTTCACAAGTACTTTTTACAAAACATTTACTATGCGAGAAACCCCAGTTCACATGTTCCCAATTCACATTCAAAGCCACTGTAGTATGTCATCTTGTGCCAGGTTGACCTACTGCAAGGACCATCTAGCTTCAATATATGGATGATAGAGACAGATGATATGATACATTAGTTGAGAATATTCCTATCTACATGCACGAGCAATAAAGCTGTTTAATACACATGTGATCCTGGCATTTCATGCCTGGCACATGAATATAAAAGTTTTTTGGGGGTAATTTTTAAATGTATAACACAAAGCTTAAAATAGGATTAGAAAAATATTCAAAAAAGTTTGATTAAAACAAATTAGAATTAATTAAAAAATCATATGGGTATTGTCCAATAAATCTAAATAGCATGACTGGGATTTTTTTAAAAATTAAAGCAAACTCTTTCATAAATAGAACCTGTCTACTTAAAAAGAAACCACATTTCTCTAGCTAGTTCTCATATTTGGGAAGAGGGAGCTACATAAAGGAAGAAAAGCTCTTTATGTAAAACTTATTTTTGGGTGAGGGACATATGGAAAAATAAATGTGTGCAGACAATAGTTTCCCATAAAAAATAAATCTATTTTCCCATGTAGGTGCTCCATTTAACATCTTTTGTCCCGCTTCAGAATAAATGCTAAAATAACTTATCCTGAAGAAAGCCCAATTTTACATTATGCAGACAATTTATGACTGTCTCCTAGCAGGAAAAAAAAATAGAAAAAGAGATTCTCCATATGTAACTGGATTGGTATGAGAAGATGTTTAACACTGACTTCATTATCAATCCAAAGCAGTTGTTAATTTGGAGAAAATAGTCAGTACCATCCCTTTTAGAAAAAAGAATATTCAGTCCTTTTTTAGCAGCACTGATCTGATAAAATGCAATTTTCTCTTCCAGCTGAGTTAAAATAAATATGAAAACATCAGGCAATCCAGTCCTCGAGAGCTGTATAACATGTTGCTTAGCCCTAACCAACCTCTCCTTCTTGGTGATTTTCTCTTTTCCACATTAATTTCTCTGCTTGCACTTTGCTGATAATGTGCTTTGTTCCTGGTAGACAGAGCTGAAATTAATGCAGCTGTGGATTGTGCCCTCTACAGCCTAATTTTGAAAACTCGTAAATGCCGTTAGAGAAGACTTTTTCAAGTGAACTTCAGAGATCATTATGTAACTGAATACAAGAACCAATAATGTCAGCATGCTATAACAACAAGTCACCGTAGTTCAATTTCAAACACTGCTGTGCATTTAATAGGTTCCTGCATGTTTCCACAATGTGTATGTGGGGGCACAATTTAGCAGATTAGCATTGAGAGGTCACATATTCAATAAGAATATGGATATTGTCCTTACCTTTCAAATAGATTTATAGCATAGCTTTGGAAATGCACTATTCTCTTGAAAATCGGGGGGGGGGGGGAGGGAGATGAATATTTAGAAAGTTCACTTTTGCTCTTTAATATATTTGGTTTTGCATTCCCAACCACTCCTTAATTTTACAGGAAACTCAGAAAAAGCTTTAAAGAAATTTTAATGAGATGACTTTGAGGCTTGGGGAGGAAAATCCCTCAAATGCAGGAAGCAGGAGTGGTGATTATGTTGAAGTGGGAAAAGGCACCCTACACAGATGTATTTGTAAGTATGAATTACCTCCAAGTAAACCTATGTATGTTTGTGTCATGGCCACAAAGATAAAATGTGATGTCTGTTAAGAAGAAGATGGAAAGCAGTTAGCAATTGGGACACTTGTTAGACATCAGATCCTTACTTCAGCACAATACAGCTCCTTCTCTCTTGCAAGATAATTTTCTTCTAAGAAAAGAAGAGAATAAAATGACTTTTGGAACCTTTTAGAACCTTTAATGTAGCCTAATACAGGGAAAAATATGCTCTGTGATGCAGAGAAGTAAATAATTCCCCAGTTCCTTATTAAACTCTCAATGGTATCCACATTCCCATATTGAATAATAATCAACATCAGTGATATTTTTCTGGCAAGGAACACAGTTGGCCAGAATTCAAGGCACATGCTTAAGTCCCATTGATTTTAGTGAGAACTTCAGAGTGTATTCCAAGTCGACTGGATACTTGCCATTTTAGTGAATATCTCTTTCACATATTCTAAAATATAACCCATACAATTTTAAAACTGGAATTCTGAAGGCAATAATCAGGCATTTTCTGCATTTCAGTTTCATCATTAAGGCCAAAATTATTTATTATTATTTAATTTGGAGGAAGTAATTAAAAAATGGCTTATTTTGCATTTTGAAATATTATACATAAACACCCCCCAAAAGAAGAAAGAAATATCCATATAGTTCTCTGTCCATAGAGAAACTAATTTACAGTATGTGAAAAGCTTCAATTTTCTGATCCTTTGCACATGTTATCCTATGTTAGGTCCCCAAGATTATTTTACCTTCTCTTAGCCATGCAAAAGCTATAGTGTTTCAAAACTGCAGATTAGCAATGGCGGTAACCTATTCCTCTTGGTTATCTGCAGCACCATCTTAGTATCTTAAGGCATAAAAGAATATTATCTGTGTGACAGTTATGGCAGAAACCATCTATTCATGCTATCAAAAAAGAGCTTCAAATTCAGTTTAAGACATTTTTTGCCCTTCCGTCCTTTTGTTAAAATTGTGAAAATGCTGCATGTTATAGTAAGCATTTTATGAAAATTTCAGTAATACTGTGAGGTGGGAAGTATCTATGTGGTTGGAGTTTACTATTCCTTTGTAAAGCTGGTTGACCATAAGCAAGACAACCTATAAATTGCATTCTTCTTTGCTAAATTTTCATCACAAATAATGTGCCCTTCTGATTGCACGAAATCATCAGGAGTATCTCCAATTACAATGTGCAGCCTCTGATCAAAATGACTTCCCTTTATTCAGAATCAGGGTTATGGGGAGGGAGGGGGGAAATGACACTGTGTAGGGGTGTGTGTGTGCGTGTGTGATATATAGGTATAGGGAACAAAGCAGAAAGCACAGTAGTTATGCATTACAAATGTGAGGTTGCTGGGGAAGTGTATATATTCATATTTAATAATTTCTAAGATGGAATTGTGATTGTAATAATGGCTCATTCATATCTGCATTTCATTTAAATGCAGTGTTTTGAATCAGTGAACATTTGTCAAAGATATTATTGCTAAACTTTTTTTTTCTTCCCATGGCCACTGAGGTAATGACAAGCATTACATTACCAGCGAAACTGCATGACTTGCTGATACTTCCATTTTCCTTAGCAGCTTATGAAATAATCAAAATGTGTGCATGAAATGGCGTCCTACTCTGAATTTATTTTAATACAGCCAGGCTTATAGAGAGAAATGAAGAAGCGCGTAGGCCTCAGACATGAGAGACAATGACTTCACACAAAGCTGAATTTTACAGGCAGGAAAGATGGATATATGAGTATTAGACTCTTCATAGCTATAGGAAGGATAATCTTTCAATCAGATTAATGAGAAAATATATTGCATGGGCCCTACAGCACTTTTTGCTTTCTAGCCTAATACGTGATTTAAATCCCCAAAGTACATTTTCGGCATTACAATATCCTTTGATAATAATGTCGCTTGCACAAAGATAGATAAAAATAAAACAGACCCCCTTGATTTCCCATTTTAGATTTGAAGTATATTTTTGGTCCTTGTCTTGCAACGGAGGGGAATTCTATGGAGAAGAGTCACATTTAATAAGGCAAAGAAAATTTTCTAATTATGCTACCTGTCAAGATTTGAATCTATGGGATTGCAACTACTGTTGAAGAAATAGATGAGGCAATTGCATATACTCCAGTTTCCTTGGTATATGATTACTGTTTGTGCTTATATATTGGTTAATGTAAATCAAGCAAACATACCAATGTGTGCATAGAGATAAACATCAAGAGGCAGATTTCAAAATGGATTCTGCAAACCAAATTGTAGGCTTTTTAGTAATCAAATTTCTCCAGTTTCCCTGTATTCTACACAGAAAAGGAAAAATAGTGCAAACTGATGAAAATTAAAGGCTCTGAAAATATGCAGCAAAGTAAATAAATATATGGTATTAAAAAAAAATCCACTGACAGAATAAATACCATAGGGTGTTGTGTGTGTGTGTGTGTGTATGCACACGTGCCTGTCTGTCTGTATGTTTCTGTGTGTGACTGTGTGTGAAAGGGAGAGGGAAAGAGGGGGGAGGAATTTGTCCATTTTATTAGGACAAAGGGAACTCAAAGGGGGGGGGGAGCACACCTACTGAAGCCAGTAAAAATTGTGCAACACTTATTAAAATCTATCTGGTGACTATAAATATACCTCTGAAAGTTCTTACACATTGAGATCCCTTCAGACATTATTCTTGGTCATGACAGTGGATTTTAGTGAAACTACAAAAGCAAGGAAAGGTCCTCATGTTGTTATTTTCCATAATAGATATTTGTACAGATCTGCAGCTTATCATTAATAATGCCTCAGCATCCATTAGTGCAGGAGAAATCTAAAATCCACCACAGTTCAGTATTTTTATTAGGTCCAGCTAAATGCCAGAGAATAGAAAAAATGCTTTTGAGTTCTTCAGATTTTTCTTCTTCTTGTAGGCATTTAAATAAAATACAGCGGGCAGCGAACAAAGAACAAAAGAGAAAACTTGGGAATATTTCAGCACAAGTTTACCATTTACTTCAGCTTAAACATGGAAGGAATTTGTAAACATAGTTAGGTAAGGGGATCCCTCAGTATCTTATATCCATACAACCCAATCAATAAAAACTATTTTAAAAAAGAATAAAAAGTGCTCTATGCTACAGAATTACATTCCCTAATGGCATAGTTAATAAACACAAATTATACCACAAACAGGAAATTTTACTTTCGGGAAGCTGTCTCTTATCCATTCTTAATTAAAAACTTAAAAAAAAACCTTGACTAAATCATGATTATTAGTGTTATTTCTTAGCCTTGGAGACGGAGCCACATCTCAGAGGGTAAGACATAACACCCCTCTCCACCAGTCTGGCGCATGCATAATCCTGCAAATATGCAGGCCGCCTGCGCGTGCGGTCCGATCTTCTTGGCTCAGCTGGAACTGACACAGCAGAAGGAGGAGGAGGAGGACACTTCTCCAGGGGAACTGCCTGCGACTGCACTAACTCTCCGCCCGGCAACTTTGGATGCAACCCTGATTGCCCAGGTAAGTCTGCCACCAGAATGGTAAACTGTCTGGTCGGGCAATGCGGCATTTCTGTGGAGGTGTCCGGAACAAACAGGGTGTTTATAGGACCAACTGAGAAGAGATCAGCTGGTCTCTATGTCAAGGCCATCCGCAGTTGCAGCTGATCAATGTGGTGGTGCCAAATGCACCCATCACCTAGGCCAGCCCGGTAAGAGCAGGGACCCGTTAATTACAGAATGCGCCCCGGTAACCACCTCGGCTCACCCCATAGTTCCGCATGAAAACCAGATTCCCCATTTCAAAACCCCTGGCGTGGTCATTGTTGTCAATAGGTCTGTCATTGTAGTAGCTGGGGTGAAGTCAATCAAGGTTAGTCCAGAGGCAGCAGCCCATTAACAACTCTGCAGGGCTACGGTTAGTTAGGAGGCATGGAACTGTGTGCTGTACTAACAGGTATCTGTCAATTCGGGCCTGCCAGTCCCTTGGTCCTAGCCTAGCTAGAGACTCTTTAACAGCTTGCAATGTCCGCTCCACCATGCCATTGCTCAAGGGATGGTAAGGGGCCACCAAGACGTGGCGGATGTTGTGTCCCGCTAAGAACATCTGTCGATGGCATTCCACCCACTTTGAATATGCATCAACCACTACCAGGAACATCTGTCCGTGGAAAGGCCCTGCAAAATCCAAATGGATCCTAGCCCAGGGAGTCTTGGGGTCCACCCACTTCCTAGGGTGTGCCGTGGGGGGAGCTGGCCTGGACTGGTGACAATTCTGACACCTAGCCATCCAATGCGCAATATCCTGATCAAGGCCAGGCCACCAAATGTAGCTCCGGCCCAGGGCCTTCATCCTGACTATTCCAGGGTGCCGCTCGTGCAGTCAGTGGAGGATAGGTTCCCGAAGTTGAGGAGGAACGACCACTCTATGGCCCCACAGTAGGTACCCTCCTTGTACTGACAGTTCATGCTGCCTGTGTTTGAACAGCAGGAACTGCAAGGTAAACTGCACCTGCGGCCAACTCCTCCTTACCCAATCCAAAACCTGAGCTAGAGTAGCATCCCTAGCCGAATGGGTGGCTGTGGCCATTAAGGGAACTGGGAGGTCCTCAATCAGTAAAACCATAGGTTTAGGATCTGGATCAGCCTCAGTCACTGGCCGGGGGCAACGACTTAGGGTATCCGCATGCTCCACCTGTTTCCCGGACCAATAGATTAGCTTATAATTGTAAGCAGCGAAGAATATGGCCCAATGGGACATACGGGGCGATAAGATAGAAGGAGTTTGTCTATCGCCTGCCAATAAACCCAATAAAGGCTTATGGTCTGTCTCTAACTCAAAGAAACTTCCATAAAGGTAGTTGTGGAATCGTTTAATTTCAGCTACCGCTGCTAATGTCTCCTTGTCTAATTGACTATAATTTCATTCCAGAGGGGACAAAGTCCTTGAAAAGTATGCCAGAGGCGCCTCAGATCCATTTGGAAGTTTGTGGCTCAGGATAGCACCCACCCCAAATGGTGACGCGTCATATGTGAGCATCAGAGGAAGGTGGTCGCAATACTGGACAAGGACAGCATTGGATGTAAAAAGCTCCTTTACAGCCACAAAAGCGGCTGCCTCCCTACGACCCCACCTCCAAGTGGCCCCATTATCGAGGAGCCAATGCAAAGGCTCTGCTACAGAGGCTTTATGGGGCAAAAATTCAGAGTAGAAATTTAGGAGTCCAAGAAAAGCTTGCAATTGGGCCTTATTGGTTAGTACAAGAGCCTGCTTAATGTCTGCTATCTTTGAGGTGGTAGGATGGATGTCCTTGGCATCAATCAGATACTCCAAAAATTTCACTTCGGTTACCTCTATCTGACACTTAGAAGGCTGAAGCTTTAACCCCACCTCCTGGAACTTCGACAAAATGGCAAGCAACCTCACAATTAGTTCAGTGCTGTTTCTGGCAGAAATAAGCACATCGTCAAAGTATGGAACAACTCCCGAGATGCTGTGGAGCAATCACTCCATGAGGCTCTGGAATATGCCCAGGGATACACTGACACCAAACTGGAGCCGCCGGCATTTAAAAGCTCCCCTGTGGGTGACGATAGTCTGCGCTTCCGCAGCAGCAGCATCCACACACAGCTGCTGATATGCCTGAGCAGGGTCCAGTTTGGTGAAAATGGAACCCCATCCCAATGTATGAAGCAGTTCTTGTACTACAGGGACAGGATAGGGGTTGGATTGGAGACCCCTGTTTATTGTGCATTTAAAATCCCCACACAATCTAATGGAGCCATCAGATTTCAAAGGAATCATGATGGGGGTCTACCATTTGGAGTAATCCAAGGCTGTAACACCCTTTGGGCAATCAACTTGTCTAGTTCAGCATTCACCTTTGGACACAGGGCCAGGGGAACCCTCCTGGGCTTGAGACGGATGGGAGCGATCTGAGGGTCCAAATTAAAACTAATGGGGGGTCCCCTTATAATCACTTAATGACCCATCAAAAATGGCAGCAAGGCCTTCAAAATCATCAAGGCCCATCGTTGCATGCACCCCAGCGATGCTGAGGCCCAGGGCATCGAACCAGTCCAGGCCCAGTAGACTGGGGAGGTTGCCCTGGACAGCGATGAGGGGAAGCCTGCCCTCAAAACTCAGAGTGACCACTTGGAACCGGCTACTGTCTACTATTGGAATATAGTTCCCCTGATAGTCCCGTAACTTAATAAAGCAAGGTCACAAGCGCTTCTTTGATAGGGAAGGGACAAAATGCTTGATAGTAGACCAGGATACAATAGACTTTAAAGAGCCAATGTCCACCTCCATGCGACAGGGCTTGCCCTCGACTTGGATGCTGAGATCAATTTTATTTCCTGATGTTGCGTTGGTCTGGTTGTTCAGCAGAACAAACTGCCACTGTTTACAGAAAATTGCAAAACGGTCCTCCAAGGTGTGGTAAGACCGTGACTTTGGCTTGCGATAAGTTGAATGGTCAGCTGGTTGACCTTGAGGAGGAGATGGTGCACAGCACACCTTAGTCAAATGTCCTTTTTTCCCACACTTGTGACAAATAGCTGATTTGAAACAACACCAGGCACGGGCATGGTTCCCGCCACAACCAGCACAGTGGCTCTGAGGAAATTTCATTTGTGAGTGCCCTGCTCCGCGGCCTGCTATTTTGAGGCAGTCAACATCAGCCTAATTGATGTCAGATGAAGAAAGTTCGTCCACCTCCCCGTGAATGAATAGGCACAGTCTTAGTAGATGGTAACGCGGGGGGCACTGCGGCTTGACCTCTTTCAATCTCAGTAGAGGACTCATTGGACATCTTAGAGGCATAAGCCTCATCTAACGCTGCTTGCAGGCTGAGATCAGAACGGGCCAACAAATGGTGACACAGCTTCGAATCGGTCACCCTGCACATGAATTGCTGAAGTAGGGAATCATCTAGATTAGAAAAATCGCAGTGCAACGCTGCAGCCCTGAGGGCAGCCACACACTGGTTCAGTGACTCTTTCTGTAGCCTTTGTTGGAACATACACTGCCTCGCTATGTGAGATGGAGCTGGGGCGTAATGGTTCTGCAGTCTTGCCAACAGAGTCCCCCATGATAGGGACTAGACTGGTTGCGGGGCAGCCAAAGCCCTGGATGTTCCGAACATCTCGCGCCCACAAGCCTTCAGGAATTGGGTTCTCTTTCCCTCACTAGGCAAGTTAGCCAGTATTGTAAACTTGTGGGTTGTTGTTGTGAGGGAATTGACACGCAGGAGCCATGTGCAAGACAGATCTTTATTATAACACAGGTGACAAGCGATTCAAACGTTCCCTGCAACTGCCAGGGTATTTATACTAGCACTCAGACCAACTGTCAAAACGACCAACCAATCAGGTCGCAGCTGGTATTTGCATATTGAATATGCAACACTCCTTCCCCCCAGTTCTAAAGACCAAATGACCAGCCAATCATGTCGCAGCTGGTATTTGCATATTCAATCTCTCTCCTTCCCCCCAGTTCTGCGCATGCCCAGCTAAATTTTAGAACCAGGAAAAAAAAACAGGTCCTTTGGAATCTTTGCAGCAGGGAAGCTCTCCTTGTGTTGTAGGAAGGCTCTCGTTGGTTTTAAGGAGGCTCTCGTTGGTTCGAGAAGCAAGCGGTGGCAGTGTTGCATAGGAGCGGACGTGCTCATGGTGTAGAGGACAGTCTGGTGTATGTTGTGATTGTGCTAGTGTTGGAGAGGCTTTAGACAGGCTGAGAGAGTGTAGCCGGTGGTGCTAGGTGGCAGCTTGGAGAACGAGGCTGTTGTTGAACGCAACGGTTGGAACGAGGCGGTTGGAGTGCCATAGGAACAGCTGGTGGCAGGCATGCCATAGGAACAGCTGGTGGCAGGCAGGCAGGCAGGCAGGCACAGCTGGCACAGTTTAGCCATCACGGTCCATAGCTCGTCCCTGAGTAGCGGCGGCGGCTCCAATCGAGGTTAAGCGTAGGAAGCCCGTCCCTCGGACGGATGGAGGCCGCGCCTGGAGCTTACTGAGGTTGGCTACAACCGGAGGCTGCTGTTGATGTCGCTTGCTGGCCATAGCGGCGGCCCTGACAGGCCCTCAATGTAGGAAAGAAATTTTTTTTTCCTGCATTCACGTTGGCTGATGTTGTTAGGCTCTGCGGGAATCGCATATCAATCCCACCTTCGTCGCCAGTATTGTAAACTTGTGGGTTGTTGTTGTGAGGGAATTGACACACAGGAGCCATGTGCAAGACAGATCTTTATTATAACACAGGTGACAAGCGATTCAAACGTTCCCTGCAACTGCCAGGGTATTTATACTAGCACTCAGACCAACTGTCAAAACGACCAACCAATCAGGTCGCAGCTGGTATTTGCATATTGAATATGCAACAGCCAGATTCTTTGCCTCGAGGAAACATTCAAAACAGTCAATGTACGCCTCCTAGGACTCTAAACCTGGCATAAATGGTGCAAAATTGTTCAAAGTGGCCATTCTGTGGAAGACACATTCTGAGGAGATTGCCTCAGCGATTAGCCAAAAAGCCTCGTGTTAATTAAAAAAACCTTTGTTACATGATACAGCTCTTCCTATGCCTCAGAAGATCCCACCCTCATCACCAATATTAAGTTTGAGAGGTGGCAATGATTGAGGCAAGGCAGGACTCGGATAACAAGGCTTTATTACAACAGCTAATGCAACAGCAACTCCAGAACCAACAGGTTTGAACAGTTTCCGCTTGGCAGAAATTTATATGCAGGCTGTCCCACAGGTAGCCAATCACTGCGCAGTAACTTTCCCACTCTTGCCATGCGTGCGCCTCGGAGACGGAGCCACATCTCCGAGGCTAAGACATAACAATTAGTAGCTGTTCCTTGACCACCTGAAGTTTGAGATGGAAGGGATGTGTTAGATTTACTACATATGTTCAGAAAGAACTGGTAGAATTATCCCCTATTTTCTGATTTTCTATCTTGTATGAAAACTTGACACGTTAACATATATACATTAAATATAACAATTCTTTGGCTTCCATTGTGGTGGCACTAAACAGTTCCAATATTTTGATAGATGACCTTTACTAAGAATTAGATAAGGCAAGTATATCTCCATTAACTGTGTTGGGCTTCTGGGAGACATTTACGGCTTTCAATAATAAAATCTAGAAAGAGAAGGTTATTTGTTTGTTTGTTTCATGCCTTCAAATCTGTTAACTCATGAATAAATCCCTGCAGTTTTTGCAAGTTTTTGCAAGATTTTGGAATTGGTTTGCCACTACCTGTTTAGGGCTGAGAGAGAGAGACTGGCCAAAGATCAATTGCTTTATGCCAGTGGTGGGTTGCAAATATTTTTACTACTGGTTCGGGTGTGCTCCCGTGTGCGCTCCCACATGAGCAATGCTTCTGCACATGCACATAAGCATACGGATAGGTGGGCAGGACCTCCTGCCACCACTACTACTGGTTCAGACGAATGGGGCCGAACCGGGAGCAACCCATCACTGCTTTATGCCTAAGGCAGGACTAAAACTTATGGTTTCCTGATTTCTAGCTAGTGCTCTCCTCTCTGTATTGGAGATATACTTTGCAGTGGCTTTGCCTTCAGAACATCTTGTGGGATACTAGTTTATTTAAATGTGTAGGTTTCTTCAGGTTTCTGTTCTACCCCCTATACTTTTTATCATCTATGCAAAACAGGTGAAATTGTTGACCAACATTTTAAAAGTACAGTCTCATTGATATGCTGATTTTTTTAATATTCCCAAGGGAGGCAAAGACATCTTACACTTGCTGTTAGCAGTGGTTGATATTAGCAATGATCTAAGAAATGTGAAACATTATAACTAAATATGTCCAAGACAATTATTCTTCCAATAAGTAGTAAGGATTTCATTTTGAATTTTGAATATGTCGGAAGTGGATGCACTTACAATTCAGATTCATGCTTTAAGGGTGCTTTTAGACTAAGCATTAGATGTGGCAGTTGAGTAGTACTTTGTGGCCACAAATGCATCAATTGTACCCTTTTTCTGCAATGTATGGCAATATAAACCTTTGCTATTTTATCTTCATTATTGCAATACCTTCTGGCTGTAGCTATTTTTTTAAAAGAAAGTTTGGAAATATAGCGGAGAATGCTCAACCAGGTTTATTACAGGGTAGGATAATATAGTATATGGCAGTATAGTAGTTTTATGCAGTGCCCATCAAGATGCATGGATCATTAAACCAAAATTGCCACCATCATCCCAGTTGCTGATGATTAAAAAAATCTAATTGGCTTCTACTCATATTATTTCAGTCTGACCTGAGAATTTCTAGGCATTTAATGCTCCCCCCCCCCCCCCCATCCTTGCTTTTGCCATAACATCTTTCTCTGACAGCAACTTAGAGCAGTTTGGTAAGAATAGTTAATGTGAAGTGAAGTTCACACTTAAAATCATATATTATTAATGACATCTAAACAAGTGTTCACTTCTGCATGCATGGATACATATATGTTTATATTAGGGCACATAATGCAGTAATTTGGAATAGACTTTTGGGATGGGAATAAAATGTATAATTTGCTCCGTCCTGATTCAAACTCTTGATATATAGTTTGTAAATTGGATAATATAGCATATAAAAAAGGAGCAGAATGCAAACTTTTTTGTTATTTGCAGCAGTATTCATGGAAGGAGACAAATTACAACAGGTAAAATTCTGGTTCTGGCAACACAAGCCAAACACTGCCCCTTTTGTATGCATTTCAATGCTGCAAACTTGTTCAAAGAGGCGGGGATTGGATTGGATTGCCATGGTCACTGTCTTACCTCTTTTGACACCACCATGCAGATACTATTGATTTCTTGATTAAGAAAATAGTCAACAGAACCAGAATAATCAAGGGAATATAGGACTTGTACACCATCAAATATTTGACTGAAGTATCCTTCTAAGGATGCTGAAATAGTTGCACTTCACTTTTCTTAAGAAAATAAAGCTACAATAGTTGTAAAGTGTCATGGATGAATGTTCAGTTAAACATAATTGTTAATCAAAGCCTACTTCGTATCCACTTTCTCACTTAAAATATACCATATTTTTCAGACTATAAGGCGTGCTGGTATATAAGACGCACTGAGATTTCAAAGAGGTAAGTAAGAAACTGTAATCTCTGTGCTCCATCGCAAATTGTTTTTTTTCTCCTGGGGAAGAATGAAAGTTGACAGGACTTCTTTCTTGTCAGTATTAGCTTTTCTCTGCTCCCCACATTTTGGGATACAAAATACTAAAATTTACTCTCAACAAACTCGATGGAATTATTTTTCATTTTTATTGAGGAAGCAGTCATGCCTATATTCTTTTGTGCTCTAGGAATGTACTTATATCACTGAATTGGAAATTCAGATTTTTTAGAAATAAATTTGATGGAATTTAGCAAAATTTATCTTATCATCACTGCCAGTTTAGAGACGAAACAAGAATTTATATATCCAAAGGAAGGAGTAGATGAAAGTTAGTTTCCTGTCCTTTTTTTCCTCTGCCTCCAAATTCATCTTGCTGAGCAAAATAAGAAACAACTCAAGAAAATAGCAAAAAAGGAAATAGAAAATTGCATATGATAGCTTTGGTGAGTGTAGTCCATATCCATCAATACAGAAATATCTGGATCCTGTTCAATACCTTTCTACAATATTGGATAGTCCTGCATAGTGTGCATATAGTATAAGCCATTATTAAGTTATTTTATTTATTTAGTAGTCTCATACTTCAAAAGAGACATAGTAGAGACGAAATCTAGGCAGGATATATGAAAGAAAGTCATTTGTGATAGAGATCTAAATGAAATTTCCTCATGTATTTGGTCAGGTTTCAACATTTGTTCAAAATTTGCATCCCAAGACTTCTATATTCTAGACAGATTTATCTTTATGAAATGAAGCCCCTTGGTTTTTGTTTTTTTTGCCCATCACCGGTGTTAAAATATAATTTGCAAAATATTTTTGTCCATCCTAACCCATTTGGTATGCAAAAAAATGAGACAGGCAAAATAAGCAAATATAATCAATCAGTATAAGAAACTCACTTGTGGGGAAAAAGAACTGTTAGTGTCAAAAAAGAAACAAAGCCATAATAAATAATAATAACACAATATAATACCGTAACCCCTATAGCTAAACCTATCTAAAATCTGAAAATATATATTTATGGGTATTGACAACTTCTCAATATACTTAGGACATATGATAACTTTACTAACCTTTAAATGGACATCTTGACTGCTACATATCACCAATATTAACCAGGAGGCTCACAGGCAGAATGGCCAGTGGCACAAATGTTTGTATTTAAACCGATGTTTTGGTTAACTGCATTTCTGTGGTTGATGGAGTAATCTTCCTCCCTGTCTTTCCTCCCCCCTCTCTGGGTATATGTGACAAACACAAACACACAGATACACATACATATATCCACATATACTGTACATGTAGTTGGGAGAAGCAGATTCGTAGCTGCTTTCTGTTTTACCTTTCCTTCATACACATATAAACACACCTTTTTAAATAGTTGATATAGCATTTTAGGAATCATTAGGATGAAAGGCATTGTAAATGAAATATATCATTAAAATAAGATAAGTAAATGGAAAGAAAAGGCAGATAAACCTAGGCAGATCTCCCAGTTATTTCTAACTAGGGAAAGAAGAAGACCTTGAGCAGATTATCTCCCTTAAGCTTGCCTTTCAGGCCTTGTGTCCTGAATTTATTCAGGATTAATCCTCTACTTCAAAAGAGATGTTGCTACTTAGACAGCAATACATTTCCTTCCTGTACTCTATCTATTGCCCTTTTCACCCTAGTAAAACTCAGTGGGGGTAAGTTGAATGTTCTTTCTCAGTCTATGGTGAGTCCTATTATAGTGTAATGGGTCTTTTTCAGACATATCAGGTACCTTCACAGGTATCTCTGGTAAACGTTGATCCTGTTCCTTCAATAGTCAATAAGATTCCATCCAACAGAAGTATTTTCTCTCTCCCCCCCCCCCCCGTCCCTCTGGACCTTTGATTGGAAACATGTATAAAGAGAAGCTGGATCAGACGATACTTTCCACTTTCTTTTTAGTGACCCACTATTCTGAAAACTGAAATGGTTTTGCTTCAATTGTACAGTGCTCTCTAAAAGGCTACAAAGTACTAAGACAACATTTCTTTTTAAAGATTATTAAGTCTGTTTTTCAAATCTTGCTCTTCTGTGGTGATTGATTTTAGAATGTAACAGCTGCTCACTGTAAGGTCCTCATCATCCTTCATTGTCTGTATTTTAAAAGTATTAGTGAATTTTCTTCTAGGTCCGCTCTCTATTAAATCAAAGGAAGAAAAAGATATGACCTTTCAGCTGAAACTGTTATAGGACTATCCAGAAATCCAGATTGGACTGGACAATACAGACTGATCTGGCTTACCTATATGGAACAATCCTGTATTCCTCCTCATTATATGGAGCATTGCCCCCTCCATGCTGCATGCCCTCCTGCTTGTTGAGTTCAAGCCATTCAGGAGGACCTAACATAATAAATTATACATTGCCTGGCATACATGATGAAAAATATCTAGATAAACAAAGAGAAGAAATAATGCTAAATGAAGAATTTGGCAAAACTTTATTTAAATAGAAAGCAAAACAGGTTTAAGACCTTCAACTCAATGGAAATGTTTTTAAGAGAAGTCCTCACAACAGTTCCCAAACAATATGTGATTATTCAGGCATGTTACACATAACCTATTCAACAAGTCCATACAAAAAGTGAAATTTGTTAGGTCATCAATATGTTAGGAAATGTGAAAGCAAATCTGAGTATACACAGAAAAACACACATGCAGTACATCACATCAGTACTTTATGTATGTTTTTACAATTTTCATTAGCAAAGGTAACCCATGAAATTGCATATATATGTATTTTAAAAAGAATGAATAAATGTCTAAGTCATACACCTTAGCACATTATTATATCCGAGGGTGTAGACATCTGAAAAGCAATTAAAGCATTAGGAAAATTAATGGCATTGATTTTATTTTTCAAGAACAAAAGGGTTAAAGTGCATTTTCAAGGTGCAGGAACAAGACCCCATTATGGTAACCTTTTGTGAGCAAAAGGAGCAAGAAACCAGTCCTTTCTGACAGCAAAACTGCTTTTGTGAAGAAACCCATTCATTTGCAATCCTAATAAACTGGAAATGCTGAGTCCCCAAATATATAGAGATCACTGTATCTCTAACATGCATTTAAAACAGTCAGGAAGGGCCCTTACTACAGCAGCAAGTAATTGGTTTATTGCCCCAAAGAGTCAATGACAAGTAAAGCAGTTGGCAGTGAGCTTTCCTCACAGGCTATTCCTTTTAAAAAATAAAGAATTTCTCATGTATATGTCCTTAAGCACAAAAACAATTGCTTCAATTTGAGAATACATCTCCCGGGGGTTCATTATGTTATCACAATTTTAGATGAAAGAATACAAACCTAAACCCCATTCTATGTTTTACAGAGTGATTTCTATGGTATGTTCCATTTTCAGATACTAATAATAATAATAATGGCAACAACAGGCCCTCCTCCTCTGTTTCTTTTAGTAAAATCTCCTAGCTAAAAGCAATCCGGAATGTAAACTAATGAGAATGAATGCAGTTCAGAATGCTGGTTTCTCTTAAAATCCCATAAATAGATTTATCTTGATTCTTTTCTCACCTTTTAAAATACATTTCCCTTGCCAAAACTGAAAGGTTCATGAATATATTGGTGTGAACATGACCTTGTTTAGAATTAAAATTCTGCAAACATCTACTAACTCAGTCCAATGCACTGAGTCCAGGTGAAGAAATTATTCTCAATTCTTAGAAAATGGAACCATGTTTATAATACATAATATGGATGGGGAGGACCTCTATTGTCTCTCAAATGCTGAATATTCAGCTCTCTGGGAGTTTTGCTATCTTGTATATGCAGCACTCAGAATAAAGTTCATTCTTCTTTAACTATAATTGATTGAATTAGCAGAGAAGGAGCTACTATTTACAAACTAGTTTAATACACCTTTTTATTTATAGTTTTTTTTTGGGGGGGGATGTGATTCCATAAAGCTTTCTTTCAGGAATTCAGAAAGACTCTTTTAGCAAAACAAAAATCACAGAAATCATAATTCTAGCAGGAAATATCTCAGTTAATAAATAATGATATAATTTCTCATTATTTATCACTTTACTTATTTAAAATGTATCACTATTTTCTTTCTGAGAATTATGAAAGAGATATGTAAAATTCATACAATACAATAATAATCATAGCAATACGATTAATTAAAATTAATTGAAAAGGTTTGGTTATTTCACAGTCTCAAAAGATTATACATTTTATAACATTAGTTTTTTTCTTCCTTATCTTCTTTCTTTGGTTTCATAGAAAGTATGTCTATCTTCATATGCTTACTTAGAATGTTTATCTTTTTTTCTTAGTTACCTATTTAACTAAATATTTTTAAAAGTAAAAGCCTTTTTAAAAAGGTTTGTAAAATTGATATTTAAAAAAAATCATTTTAAAATATAAAATCTGTAAAGAAACCCAGGCGGAGCTGACTGAATTAATATGAAGCATATCCATACTCCAATGATAAAATTAGACATACAGTAGTTGAAAGCAAAAGAGAATCAAAAGTAGAAGTAGTTATGAAGTAGACCTAGACCCCTAGTCTTATGGTAGAATCCAAGCTATTTCAAACTGAGCAGGGTATAGAAATATTGTGTGAGGGGCTGCAAAGTACATTAGGCTGTTTATGCTTCAGAAATGATTTGGAAGAAATGCTTTCAACCACATACAACTACAACAGTTCTCTGCTATTCCTTAAAGAAGTCCAAGCAAAATGTTTTTTTAAATGTTCCACTGGTTATGGGTTGCCTTAACTTTAATGTGTGGATTCCTCAGACAGTGGCATCTTTTTCAGGTTCATGTGAAAGTCTGAAGACTGTTGGGTTCCTTTAATTAATAGTAGAGAAGTTTTGTGTTCATGCAGCTACTTAAGCAAGTTACATTCCCTTGAAACAAAGACATCAGACACAGCCTATCACGTGCATTTGACTGGCTTTCTTCACATGCATTTTTTTCTTCATTTTATTGATTCTTTAACCCACCAAAAACTGTCTGGAAGTCCAGTGGTTCTAAATCCAAACCAACAAACCAACAAACAAGCATTTTTTGTTTGTTTGGATTTTTTTTTATTTTTTATTTATTTATTTTTTTAAAGATTTTATTGGTAAAAAGAAAATACAACATCCATAACTTGTAACAAACAATACAACTACATTTCGAGATATTCCCATACTATCAAATCATTATAAACATCAAAGGTTAGGTATCTTTCCCTCCCTCTTTTCTTCCCTCCCCCCCTTACTTCCTTCTCCCCTGCCTTCCCTCCTTTCTTCTCTCCTTTCCTCCTTTCCTTCCCCCTCCTTTCTCTCCCTCGGTCCCTCCCTCCTTCTCACATACCTTTCCTCCTTCCCTGCCTCTTTCCCTCCTCCTTCCTTTTCTCTTAATCTCCCTCCTTTCCTCCCTCCTTCCTTCCTTCCTTTCAACTCTCCTTCTCTCTTTCTTTCCCTCCCTCTTTCCCTCTTTACTACCCTCTTCTCTTCCCTCCCTCCTTCCTTCCCCAGTTTTTTCTCTTTCTTCTCTCCTTCTTTCTTCCCACCTTCTTTCCCTTCTCTGCTTTCTCTTCCTCCTCTTTATCCTTCCCCCCTTCTTCTGCCTTTCCTATTCCTCTCCTTTCTCTTCTCCATCCTGACTTCCCTACTGTCCTCCCTCCCTCCCTTCTAACCTTTGTTACATTTGCATATTTTCCTCTGCTGAGGACAACCTGGTTCTCTTTCCCTTTCCTTGCTTGAAGAGGCAAGGATTATAAGTCCTCTCGCCTCATCTAAAATGAAGTTTGATCGCTAGTTTCATGCAGGTAATTATAGCGAATTTCCTATCAGCTTTTTAAAGTTTTCCCAACATTGTAGCGTAACAAAATTGCTCGACGGTGGGTTCTCGCCCCTGATACATTTCTCCTTTCGTTTATCTCTCAGTTGTTGTATATTGTTCACTTGAGTTATTGGTTTAATCGTATTAGGTTAGTCAGCTATCTCTTTTTATGTCTAGGTCTTCACTGACTCATCAAGCCATTTGTATAGCTTCTCCCAGACTGTATAATTTATATATATATATATATATTTATATATATTTATATATATATTGATTAAATCCAAACAAATAAACAAGCAAGCAAGCAATGAAGCATGGGATACGCTTTGATATGTACAACTTTAGAAATTTCAATATCAGTGCATTGTGTTGGTAAACAAATAAGAAGAGATTTAAATCTTAATAGAAAACAAATATAATATAAGCATCAATGAAACTTGGTGAAATGACAAATATATTTGGAATATAGTTCAAGAAAACTATAACTTATTCAAAGAAAGATACTCAACAGACACTCAGAAAGTATTGTGCAGTATGTAAAGGAAGCATATGCCTGAACAGAAATTCACTAATCAGAGCATGAAAATCATACTGAGAATACTTAGATAAGAATAAAAGGGAAATAAAACAAAGGTGATATAATCACAGGAGTTTTTTATAGATTATCTGGACAAGCAGAAGATATGAATGCAGCTTTTTCTATCAATGACCAAACTTTCAAAATGGCAGATGATAGTGACAATGGAAGATCTTACAAAGACATTTCTTTTTTTCAGCTCATGTGGAAATCTAACTTTGATATCTTCTGAAAATCTAACTCTGCAAAACAGCAGCGGTCTAATGTATTCCTATTCTCTCCTGCTGATGACTTTATTTGTCAGAAAATAGAAGAAGAAACAAGGGGCCTTCTGTCCTGATCAACAGGAAGAATTGATTAAAGAAGTAAAGGTGACTAGAACCTTGGAGGAAGTGATCACAATATTCTTTCATTTATGATATCAAAGGAATAAGAAAAAGAAAGAAGTCAAGATTTTCCAAAGAGCAGATTTTGATTAACTTAAAATGAAAAGTGGGTCAGATCCAATAGCTTAAACCCTGAAGGAGAAAGGTGCTGGAAAATCCTGCTAAGTTAGATACTGAAGACCCAACTGCAATTCCTACTACCAGGAAAAATGGGACACATTTTTGTAATGTTAACCCATTGAATCTGATTCTACATTTTGTGGCAATAAAAAGTAATTCAACATCTATATGAAGGAATGATAAACAGTGGTTATATTTACAAAGAAGTAAATTCAAGTTAGTAGTCTCTTCCAATTGCTGAAGTGATTGTAGTAGCATAGAATGGTTTGAGTATTGATGAGGTCCCAAAAGATTAGAGGAAAGCTATTGTCCCCATCTTCAAATAAGGACTAGAAGAAGATCAGTTCTATCAGTCTGATGTCTATATAATGCAAGATGAAAACATTCGTTCATTCATTCATTCATTCATTCATTCATTCATTCATTCAATTTTTATAGTCACCTATCTCAAGCAAGTGACTGGACAATGAACTATCATAAAATCAATTAAAACCAAGAACAAACATGATATAAAATAAATACATAAATATTTATAAATATAAACAGCTGAAAAAATTATGATAATAAATATCAATTTAACCAACCAATTAGCAAAAACTCACATGGATTTATCACAAACAACAACTTTTAAGTTTTTAGCTTAAAAGGAGGAGGAAACCATCTTGGATGGAATGTACTTTGACAAGTAATATATTTAACAAATCTCTCATGATATCTCCCTTAATGAAATTATAAAATATGGCTTGAATGATATAACCGTTGTGATCATTATTCTTCATCTTGATTGTAAAACTATGGTATATTATCCCGAATTTGTTTCCTAGACATAAACCTGGTGTGAGGTAGAGAATTTAATATTTTATGTAGTGTTAACTCTGTAAGAGTTGATTGCATGTCTGTGTGTCTTATACAGCGAATGTTGCTGATGCCCTGCCCACCTGCCAGCTCCCACCCTTCATCCATTTTGGGCCTCCATGCATTGTGTTTTTAGCCTCTACACATTCCATTTTAGACTCATTCCAGGCTGCGGAGATCACCACACCAAATCGCCACCGATCGGTGTCTCTATACATCGCAATTTTTTTGCCTACATTTTTTTGGCCTCCACACACACCACTTTAGATCTGTTCCAGGCTTCGGGAATTGCTACAGCACATTGCTGCTGATTTCCACCGCCGCGCATTGTGTTTTTTGCCTCCGCACATTGCAATTTTGGCCTCTGCACATGCCACTTTTGGCCTTTGTGTATTGCGTTTTCAACTGGTTCCAGGTAGTGAGGATTGCTGCCACCAATCCCTGCTGCCTGGAATTGGCCAAAAGTGCAGTGCACAGAGGCCAAAAATGGGGCATGCAAAACATGATGCGGGGAGGCCGAAAACGTGACATTCGGATGTCAAAAAGAACTCATATTGCCGCTCTGATAGCTTCCGCTGAGTCACGCCCAGCTGCCTTGTTTAGGATAGCCCGTTCCCTCCTTAAAGGGAGGGATTCAGGCACTCCTTTACTAGGTAAGGCTGAGGAGTTTGTCCAATTTCTCACGGATAAAGTGGCTCGGCTTCGGGCAAACCTGGACTCCAATTGCGCAGAGCCAGCTGAGGTACTGGGGGAGGGTCTTGAGCAACATCGTTGGATTGATTTCCAGTCTGTTACTCCTGAGGAAGTGGACAAGGCCATCGGAGCAGTGAGTGCCTCCACATGTGTACTGGACACATGTCCCTCCTGGCTGGTCGCGAACAGCACGGAGGTGACACGGGGCTGGATCCAGGCGATAGTGACCGCATCTCTCCAGGAAGGGTCCTTTCCCCCCCATTAAAGGAGGCGATGGTGAGACCCCTACTGAAGAGACCGTCCTTGGATCCAGCCATTTTAAATAACTACCGTCCAGTCTCCAACCTCCCCTTTGTTGGGAAGGTTGTTGAGAAAGTGGTGGCCTCTCAGCTCCGGCGGTCCTTGGAAGAAGCCGATTATCTAGACGCCTTCCAATCTGGTTTCAGGCCTGTTGCAGCACGGAAACTGCTTTGGTCGCACTGACCGATGATCCCTGGAGAGCCAGAGACGGGGTCCAGGCCTCCGTTCTGGTGCTCCTGGACCTCTCAGTGGCCTTCGATACCATCAACCATGGTATCCTTCTGCGGCTGTTGCGAGAGGTGGGGGTGGGAGGCACCGTTTTTCGGTAGTTCTCCTCCTACCTCTCAGGCAGGTCGCAGTCGGTGTTGGTTGGAGGACAGAGGTCAACCCCTAGGCCCCTTAACTATGGGGTGCCGCAGGGATTGGTCCTGTCCCACCTCCTGTTCAACATTTACATGAAGCCGCTGGGAGAGATAATCCAACGGCACGGGATAAAATCAATTGTATCTGTCTGCCCCGTGCCAGCTCAGTGAAGCTGTTGACGTGATGTGTCAGTGCCTGGAGGATGTGAGGGTCTGGATGGGGGTCAACAAGCTGGCTCTCAATCCTGACAAGACTGAGTGGCTTGTGTTTTTTTCTCCCACAAATTGGCAAGGTATTCCATCTCTCAGGCTGGGGGGTGAAATTATATGCCCCTCAGACAGGGTTCACAATTTGGGAGTTCTCCGGGACCCACAGCTGACCTTAGATCACCATTTGTCGGCTGTGACCAGGGGGGCATTTGCCCAGGTTCGCCTGGTGCACCAATTGCGTCCCTACCTGAACTGGGAGGATCTTACAACAGTCACTCATGCCCTTGTGACCTCAAGACTGGACTACTGCAATGCACTCTACATGGGGCAGCCCTTGAAGAGTGTTCGGAGACTTCAGCTGGTACAGAATGCAGCTGCGCGAGCGATTGTGGGTGCTCCACAGTACACCCACATCACATCTATCCTCCGCGAGCTGCACTGGTTGCCTATTGGTCTCCGGATACGCTTCAAGGTGCTAGTTATTACTTATAAAGCCCTACATGGTATTGGACCTGGGTACTTGAGAGACCGCCTCCTGCCAATTACCTCCCATAGACCCATTAGATCCCACAGATTAGGCCTCCTCTGAATTCCATCTGCCGGCCAATGCCGGCTGTCGACCACCCAGAGGAGGGCCTTCTCTGTGGCTGCTCCAGCCCTTTGGAACGAGCTCCCCGTGGAGATTCAGACCCTCGCCACCCTTCAGGTCTTCCGGACAGCCGTTAAGGCCTGGCTGTCCCAGCAAGCCTGGGGTTGAGTTCCCCTCCCTACTCGAATTTGCTGTGCTTGTTGTGCTTTTTTAAACTGTTGTATCATTGTCCTGTTTGTCTTACTTTCTGTATTTGTTTTTCCCCTTCCCCTGGTTTTTGTTCAGCCACCCTGAGTCCCTTCGGGGAATAGGGCGGCTTACAAATCAAATAAATACCAATACCAATACCAATACCAATATTTCTGGAGATCATATTCAGATAATGTTGCTCTTATATTTTTCTGGTGCAGAAAACTGCTCCTGGCTGCTCCTGTTGGCTGCTCCTGTTGGCTGATTTGAAAAAGTCACAATGCTTTGAACTATAACTCAAGAATGGTAAACTATGGAAATTACAAAAATTGTAGATATGAAGCAAAGAAGCTAAGTACAAAGCCCTACAATCTAATTTTAAGAAAATTGATTTTGTAGTATTTTCTTACATCACTGACCAAACCTTATAATGTCTCTTGAATCAACTTTCAATCTTTTGACATGCTAATAATGAAATTGATCAATTAAATATTCTTTCAGGAACTCTAAGTATTGCTACATATACAAATATTCACAGCAAGGAAGTCACTGTAGTAACCCTCAGTGGTACATGATACACTAGGAAAATCGTGACCTAACCAGAGGTGGTATTCAGCTGGTTCTGACCCCGTTCTGAAGAACTGGTAGTGGAAATTTTGACTAGTTTGGAGACGTGGCAAATACCACCTCTGTCTGGCCCCACCCCCATCTATTCACTGCCTCCCAAGTTCCAGCTAATTGGACTCCCAGCTGATTGGCTGGGTCTTCTTTTGTTGACCTGCACAGGAGAATAGAGCTGGAAAGCAGGTTAGTGGGGATGGGAGGGAATGGGGATTTTGCAGTAATCTTCCACAGGAGTGGGAAGGGAATGGGGATTTTGCAGTATCCTTCCCCTGCCATGCCGATTAAGCCATGCCAACCAAGCCATGCCACACCCACCAAGTGACACCCACAGAACTGGTAGTAAAAAAATGTTGAATCCCACCACTGGATCTAATGCAAATAAATATGGCCACACAACTGTTTGAATGAATTAACAAAAATACATCAATAAATATATTTGTGGCCACTTACCACTGCACAGACATCCCCCATGGCAATAATACTATGAGGTTGATATGCATAATCACCATCATCCTTGTGATAATTATGTGAAATTGATTGTTCATTGGATCTTTCCTGAGAGTGGACACATAAACTTTTGAGTATGATATGGTAGTGAACTGTCTATATCAGAGGTCTTCAAATTTTGCAACTTTAAGACTTGTGGACTCAGTTGAAGGTGCTTTGGATGACTAATATCAATATTTCCAGGAAGTACATCTCTGTTTGGCTAGGAATGATAATACTTGTAATTCAACTAATACAGAAATCTTCAATTTTGAAGAAGGCTTGTCTACAGAGAATTTCTCTCTGTATTTTCCCCCTAGATACAATATAATGTATACTTGGACAATATCACGTCAAGCTAGATTTCTTGGAACTTTGTTTTTCCTAAAACAAGGTTTTACATTAGCAATTGTTTCATTTGTTTTTGCAGATGGTTGGTTTTTCTGCCTGAGACATTTCCCTTGATTTTTTTTTATGAGTTGGACTTTTTAAAAATCATATTGACACATTGCAAGAGTCCAGTCACCTGTGCAATTAAAGTTTTACATGACATAATACCACCATTTTCTTCCAGCTAGAAAATGGCTGTATCAAAGAAGCAATTTAAGATGGAACCAGCTCTCTCCTCTCTTCACCAGACTCTTTTTCTTTGTCATAAAAAGTGCTCTATTCTAGTTTATGAAACACTTCAAGCCAAGAAAAAAAAATGAAAATGAATTAAAATGTATATTTCTTAGGCAATACTTCCCATCATGTAAGAATTTTCAGGTAGCCAACTGTTTTGAAATAAAATGCCTTGCAGTTGCTATAGTGATGATAATAAAGTTCCTGTCTCAATTTGTGTGACAGAGTTTCCTAGCTGAGCACTTGAAAAGGTAAGCTAATGTAAATGAAGGCACTGTTCGTTCTCAAAGCAAGCATCCTTGAATTTAGTTCACAATTACAGGACCTCTCCATTGTTGTCAATTGTATTATAAGTACATTATCATAATCTTCTTCAAAGCATCGGTAACAAATTACATATCAGAGACAGCACCATTCTCTTTACAGATTAATGGACATGGACAAAGGATATAGACATTTGTAGCAATAATCAATTCCTAAATTAAAGACTTTTCTCTGTTAGTTCCTTCCTCCTCCTCCGCCCAATCCTCTTCCTGGCTTATTACAAATCTTTATTTTTCTAACAATGCTATGATGAGTGTTATTTTGCTTCCAAGCTACATTGTGATCCGCTCTCATTTTATTTCCACACTGATGCAAACGAAATAGCTTTAAAGCAGACAGCTAACTGTCAAAATGGATGACTCATCAAAGCAGTGTCAAAGATAAAGCAGTATTGCCTTGGATATACGTTCTCTTACAGAAATAAATTTTGTAAAAAAAACAACAACCCACATAATTTACGTTAAACCATTTGTGACGCCAGTGTCACTTCTATTATAACTGCTTTAAAAAATATATATGCAAAATACCTGACAAAACCAGAATATCATTAAGTACAATTTCAGATAAATCAAATCAACAGAAATAATAAGGATGACACAAAGAGATAAATCCAATAATGAGGAAAACAACTCTGTTTTGTGATGTGTATCTAATACCCCCCTCTACTAAAATTTAGCAACTAGGGTATAAGTAAAAATGAGTATATCTTTCTCTTCTGTTGCTTTGACTAATTTCAAAAGTTTATTCTGTGTTGTATATAATAAACCCTTTATTCCTTTTAAAGTAGGAAATTTTCTAAAATTCAAGAACTGAGGCATGGGGTACATTAGCTTCTTCCCACTATATTTGCCATACAAAATACCACCACCAAAACTACAGTATACAGATATAGGGAGATATAAGCATTAGGTAAATATGACTTTTCGCATATATAAAATACACACACACACACACACAGACAGACAGACACACACTGTAGTGGTTAAAATAGCAGCCTAGAAACTGGAAGAGTGTGAGTTTTAGTCCTGCCTTAGGCACAACAGCAACTGGGCAATCTTGGGCCAGTTACTCTCTTTCAGCACTAGGAAGCAGGGGGTGGCAAATTACTTCAACAATCTTGCCAAAAAAATGCAGGGATTAGTACAGGCAATTACCAGGAGTAAAAAAAAATGGCCCAATGGCTAACAGAAGGAAGAAAAGATATAATCATACTGAACAAACAGAAGACTATGGCAACTAAAATACGGACTGTACAAAATTTAAACAGTAAAGTCAAAGCACAAAGTGGATAACCTTTTCTGCACCGGTTCCAATAACCCAAAAAGAAGTCATTCCAAATTCCAAACATTTGGAAATATGGAAATATTTATAATGTCCCCGGCAGTGTGTCTGACAGGTGACTAATTTTCTATGCATTCTTCTATCCATTTTAAAAGCCATAAATTCTTTGCTCCTGGAACTCAATTGGATGATCTCTTTCCTTCAACAGGAAACAGTTTTATTTATTTTTTAAAAAAGTTCTTTATAGTAATTAAAAAATAAAGTTCAATGATAGTTCATGTCTGAATTGTAAGGGCACAAGCACCATGTTTAAAATATGTCAACTAGCGGGGATATATCAAACAAATTAATGAAAGTGTCTGCTAGAGTTAATGGCCACAATGTCAATATGCTTTTAATTAATACCTTCCAAGGTTTTTTTTATTTAAAAAAAAAAGTTCTTTTGGAGCTGAAGTGATTACAATTTAGTGCTGTGCTAATGAAAAAAACCAAACCCAGTTATGTCAATTTTTCCCTAGCATAGACTAACCCTTTTGTACAATTTTAGTAATGGCATATGTTCTTTGGTCAAATGTGTGAAGTCTTAATCTGACCAATGACATTCAGGTCATGAGTACACATATGGTGTGCCATACTGGTTCAATTAACCATCCATCAATTTGATTGCATAATATATCAATCCCTGTATTTCTTTGCTATTTATAATAGCACAATGCATGCAAATATATAAAGAACAGAAACAATAGCTCATGTTTGTTTATTTTTGAAACAATAATATAATTTATGATGCTTACTTTACTCTTTATTCCCAGCAAAAATGTAATGACAGTCAAACTGATCAGAGTCTGCTAGTTCTTTATTATAATAAGCAAGCGTAGGTGGAAAGCCAGCTTACAAGAAAATTACAGTGCTTCAATGGATTCTAATCACATTAATGTAGAGATAAGAGGGAAAGATTGTGTATTATTTAAACATTATATAAATTCTAAAGAAAGTTAACATGCTGCAAAGTTGTAAGTAGTGGCATTGTGAGATTGGTAATTTGACTTTTAAGCAATCATTCTGAATGATACTTCACAAAGATCTTAGCATGGTGACATATCTGCATAGGAAAAGATCCCTGGTTCACAAATTGCATGCGATTAAATTCAGTTGCATGTAATAGTGTGACAGATTTCAGACAACCATTGAATTCAGCCATCTCTACATGCTGAGAAGTGAACACAGGTCTCTTACAGAGCTGAAGATGTCCATTTATCTCATGGAAAAGAACAGGTCAAATCACATCTCAGTGAAGAGGCTCTCTTTTTCTCCAAGGTTATGCAGAAAGTCTTGGGTTGACAGCATTTTGGAAAATCTGCACCTGGAGGAGGTGAAAGAAGCATTGTTATTTGAATTTATGCCTTTAAATCAAAAGCTATATAGCTGTGGTAACTAAATTTCAAGCTTTGCGCTCAAACAGAAGCTTATTCTTTAGCTTATTTGTTTTTCGATCCCTACATTAAAATATGACTAGAAAGGTGGAGTAATGAGCAAGAAGATTTTATGCATTATTTTCCCCATATAAAAGTATTTGTAACCCTTCTAACCATGGCCTTCCTTTGACAATTCTCAGGGTATAACAACCAGTGCACAAAATCACAAACTGTCAGCCACAGGCCATAACATTATTGCAAGATTTTTTCTCTTACATGAACCAGCTCCATATAGCTGATATTGTTCCCTTTCTGCAGTTTCTCTGGGGATAAAAATCATTCTGGTGTGATTTGTCTTTACTGACCTGCGGTTGTTGCCTAGAATCAGATCTTCCCTTTATTTTCTTTCAACAGAAGAACACCCAGCACTGGATATCTTCCTTCTTAGCACTGCTTATTCATCCAGAACATACCAAAGTTGTATTTTCTTTCACTGTATCAGTAGCCCAATGTAGAATTGTGACTTATTTGTGCAATTAAAATCTCTAAAATATCATTGTTTCTTCTCTTTATTATACTGTCGTGATATTTAATTGTATCTAGTGAATGTTGATTCTTAATATTTTGATCTCTGTATTTATGTCTATCTGTCATGTCATTATTCAATTTCAGAAGAAAAGCAATAGCATCTTGGCAAAACCTAAACAAACATTGGAATAAAACATTGAAAATTGTGCATGGGAGTGTATCACTTCATCATCACTTCATTGTCCTGAATTGGACATGACATTTGTTTGCTTTTGTCTTTGAAAGAGCTTAATCAAGATAACACATAACATATAAAGGTCTCAATAATTTTTAAAATAGCAGTTCAAATACTAAATACACAGAATTAAAAGCATTAGCAGAAGGTTGACCAAAAGGCTGATCGCACTGTGTAAATTAAAATTGTAAAGGTAAAAGCTTCTCATCCAGTCCTGTTTGACTTAGGGGGTGGTGCTTATCTCCAATCCATAGCTGAAAAGCCAATGTTGTCCAAAACACTTCTATGTTTATATGGCAGGCATGACTATATGCCATAGGTGTGTGGAATGCTGTTATCTTTCCACCGAAGTGGTACTGATTCATATTAAAACACTTGGGAGAATAAAAACATCTGACTGGACCTAGAAAGGTAGCAAAAGTAAATGGGCCTCCTTTAATAGAATATTTCAAGACTGGGGTATCTACATCTGAGAAGACCAGCCCACAGGGAACTATTTCTTATACCCCATTAGGAATGGTACAGAGCAAAGTCTCTGAAAATAAGCTGAGGGTTTAGCTCAGATCTTGTGACAAAAATCCTTATTTCCTAAGGTCTGACCACAATTCTTACATATTTACAGCAGAATTTTATATGATATCTGTATTATTGCATATGTGTAATAAAATTGAAGGGATGCCAATGTAGCAGTCTGAAAGCGTGTAAAAATGTAAGTTGAAAAATAGGAACCACTTTTGGTGGGACAGTAATAGCGTTCCATGCGCCTTTGGTGTTTAGTCATGCTGGCCACATGACCATGGAGATGTGTTCAGACAATGCTGGCTCTTCGGCTTTGAAATGGAGATGAGCACCACCTCCTAGAGCTGGGAACGCCTTGCACATATGTACACAGGGAACCTTTACCTTTACTTTTAACAAAATTGAAGAGTATATGTATCATAAAGTCATGTAACCTACAGGAAAGAGAATCATATTAATGCAAATACAGGTCAGATGTGAGACATAAAAATTGAATGAATGAATGAATGAATGAATGAATGAATGAATGAATGAATGAATGAATGAAACAAGTGTTTGGTACAGAAAATTTCATGTTCTCCCCCCCCCCCCAAAAAAAAAAGAGGAGAGAGGGCACCCATTCCTCTTGGTGGAACATTTGTCCATATATTAGTCTGTTTTAAGATTAAGAAAAGATGTCTATGAGGATTCTCAGTCATCTAGATCAGTGGTCTCCAACCTTGGCAACTTTAAGACTTGTGGACTTCAACTCCCAGAGTTCCTCAGCCAGCAAAGCTCTGGGAGTTGAAGTCCACAGGTCTTAAAGTTGCCAACGTTGGAGACCACTGATCTAGATCACGGTTATCCCAAAGGTGCTTTTGCAAGAGGCAACTGGACTTTCTTTGTTTTTCCCTGAAGTCATTTTGCTTAGGATTCAAGACACTTCTTGGATGACAAGTGAAATGTCTTCAAGGAAAAAAAAAGACCAGTTGTTTCTTGTGAAAGCACCTTTGGGTCATTCAGAAGAGATTTTTATACTTTTTTTGTTAAAATTGCAAAAATGGATTACCCTTTGCTTTGGTAAATATAAATGGTGTCATTCAAATAGATAATATTTGAATATTTGTTTATTTTTCTTAATCTTCCTATTAATAATAAAAAATGATCTACACATATAATGGAATAACATGTGTAGAATGCCACCATGCATTAAACATATAACTGTGCAGAACCAAATGTGAAGAGCTGAATATCATGGACAACCAGAGACAGTATTTGATCCAAAGTTCCATTGTTCATTCTGAAGGAAAGAGAACATGCTTATTACCAGCTCAGAGAATGAGATTATGAGTTCTAAATGGTAAATAAATGTCAAAACCACAATGTGTTCGATAGGGATCTGCAGCTAGATGATAGTGCACAAGAATGCATAAGGAGCTGTAGCACTGTCAGTCTCCTTTGTTCATTTTCTGTGGACACCAATGTTGCTTTATGTGAAGAAGCCTTAGTTACATATTTGATTATTTATGATGGAGTGCTACTTTCCCAGATTATGTTTAGTATAAGCAGGTGAATTTTCATAAATGTTTCCAAATAATTTAAAAGTATTGATAGAGGGTTGTTTTTTTAGTAACTGAACTGATTTGGTGGGCCAATATTACCTTTATAACCTTGATTTCATGCCAGTTTTATACTGCTTTATTTAGCGTACATCTCTCTTGTTAACGGTAGATGATACAGGATAACAAGCAGAATGACTTGAGGGAACTGACCTAATCATAAGAAATCCTGGACTAACAGCATAACTATGTTCCCCTGGATATTATTGTGCAGTTCTTGGCATACAAATATGCAAAAATATATATTTTATAACAATAATACTTGAAAATATGTATTAACATAAAGAAAGTAGGGTGACTTCATCACAAAAATATCTACTTATTAGATATAATCATATATTAAATATTTTTTTATCCAGAAATAACATTTCTGAATTGATTTTTTAAAATCATAGCTTTAATGTGGAAATGGGAAAAATGGGCTACCGTTTGAATAACTGGCACCTGCTGGATAGAGATTGATTTATCTCTGCTACAGAGACTGTTTAACAGAACTCAGTTGTGGTTACTATTGCCAAAGCAGATCAAAAGACTCCTTCTCTCTAAAAAGTTGTGATTTCCTTCCTTGTTCTAGAAGAAGCTTTAATGCACCAAGGAACCATTAAAAATCAATAGTGCCCTTATGAAACAAAAATCCATGAGATTTAGATTTATTCTGTGCAATAATACCTAACTAGACATGGAAATGTATCTTAAGTAACACCGTAAGTCAGGTCTAAACATTTGGGTGTTGAGAAATCCAAACCCAAAGTTTGTTTTGCTATCCATTTTGTTCCATCTTTTTGAATCCAGCACTTTTTCCAGAGGATCTTTTGAAGTACTCGCCCTCCCCGCCCCGAAACCATATTTGTTAAATGGGAGTGATACTTAGTTTTATTTAAAGTTCAAAATGGGTGAAAGATTTATTGCTGCTTCTGAAAATCCAGAGCATTAATTATCTCATTGAGCTATTGATGAGAGTTTTGTTCTCCCTCCAGAGGGCCAGGAATCTTTTTTTGTTTGTTGTTGAAAAATTTCAAAAACTTAACAAGCTAAAGAATAGTGCCAAGCCTGGCAGGATTTTTTTTTAATCTTTACTTCAGTGCTTCTGTATTGGCCATGTAACATAATCATATCAACAAAGGATATCAGGGCATCCTAGCAAAATATATTTTACATCCTTGTCAGCGGTGGTTGGGATTCAAATTTTTTTACTACTGGTTTTGTGGGCTTGCTGGGTGTGGCATTGCTTGGTGGCCATGGCTTGGTGGGCATGGCAGGAGAAGGATACTGTAAAATCTTCATTCCCATTCCACTCCAGGGGTAGGATACTGCAAAATCCCCATTTCCTCCTGATCAGCTAGGACTCAGGAGGCCGAGAATAGATGGAGGCAGGGCCAGTCAGAGGTGGTATTTAGCAGTTCTCTGAACTACTCAAAATTTCTGCTACCGGTTCTCCAGAACTGGTGAGAACCTGTTGAATACCACGTCTGCTTTTCAGAATATGCCCAACAATCCTCAGCAGAGCCAATGAGGAACTGGTATCCTTATGGGCCCTATGGAAATAAAGCATAGTTTAAGCAAAACTAATTGTATTGGATCCTTTGTTTCATTTTTTACTGAAAAGTTTAGTTTTAATAGAAGAACAGCATTTGTCAACCTACAAATTAAAGATATATTAAGTCATCTTATGCCATATTCTAAGAATGTTTAACTATATTATTCAGTTCACCAACAATTATTTCCAGTTCTCTAAAGCCGTAGTGGTGCAATGGTTAGAATTCAGTAACTGCAGGTTACTTCTGCTAACTGCCAGCTGACTGCAATTTGGCAGTTCAAATCTCACCAGACTCAAGTCTTCCAAAGTTAGTAAAATGAGGATCCAGGTTGTTGGAGGCAATATGCTAACTCTGTAAACCCCTTGCAGAGTTTCCTCATCTGAAATTCAAGGTTGGTGTTTAAAATTCATTGCGCGTGCACACACACACACACACACACACACACACAATCTCAGAAACAGAAGAATGGTGAATCAACACAGATTAAATTAATTTGAAAAGATACCTGGTGGATAACCTCTTAAATTTTATTATATCTTTTATTTTCTATTAATTACTTGTCTCATCACTATTAAATATTTTTCATATTGTCATGAATGTATTAAAATAACTTTTATTGTTCGTAGCACTCCCTCTTTTATGTTGAATTTATAAATTGCTGTCATTAGTGAGTTTTTACGGAAAGCATTTTTTTGGGGGGGGAAAGTCACCAGGGAAACCACAATACTTTAACATGGACCTTAACCAGCCAATGCATGATGGAATCCTTTCATTAGCAGGCTGTTTATAAATTAAAATGGCTCAGTATTGGGTGAGTTATTTTTTTATACTGATTTTTTCAAAAAAACTTTGTTTTCCTAAGTTGCTCTTTGGAAGTTTAACATTCTACTCTTCTTAAACATATTTCTTTCCTTCTTAGCTATATATGTTGTTCTTTTTGTTTTCTGCTCCTATTAACAAGTGCTTGTTTCATTTCCAGTTATTCAGTCCTGCTTTGCCTGGGAAAATTATTCCAACTCTCAGTTCTGGGGCTTTTGTTAGCTTTTCAGCTTAGCTAACTTTAAAAAGGTAGAGATTTCTCTCTCTCTTTCTCTTCTGCCTGGTCTTCTGTATCTCTAGGATCTTCAGCCACTGGATTACTGAACAAGAGCAGATCTCTTTCTGGGAATCTTCTACTTTTCCTTTCATGCTTTGATTCCTCTTTTTTCTTAACACCATATATATCCTACTGCTTTATCTTCTGATGGACAAGCCTTTCAACTCTACAACAGACCTTAGTTTTCATTTCTTCAAACTATCACTAAAAATCTCCTAATAAGATTTTTATTTAAACCTTCTCAGCTCTGCCTCTCCCTTCTAGGAAGCAAAGTGTCAAATACAGTTCAGAGCCTAGGTGGCCAGGATGAGCTCCGTTGACAAAATTTTGAGGCATAGTGTCACAAGTAGTTCAAAGGTTCTTCTTTCCTTCTGATTGTGCTTACAATCTGATGTGCTTACATAGGATACTACTGTGAATCTCCGTGTAAATATTTGAGATTTATAGTATTTCATATTGATATTATTAATTTCTACATAGATTCGCAATGTTCACTTACAAAGCACATTAATTAATAAAGACATTTTTGCTTCTTTGAGCAATGGTGATTTAAGAATCTATCTATCTATCTATCTATCTATCTATCTATCTATCTATCTATCTATCTATCATCTCTACATCTTTCTATCCTATATATTTTGACAATACAACAAAAGTTAATAAATTATATTTTCAGTGCTGTATTTCCTATTATTGGCTGGATAACTTGCTATATAACATGAAATAAAAGGCCTTAATTATTAATTAATTTGTAACACTAGTCTCCAGCACTCTACAGAAATTTTAATTTGCAAGGTTTGCAGTTTTCTAAATTAAGAATGTACTGCTTTGCCCAGGTAGACCTGCCTGTTCAATTGATGAGAGACGAAGCTTCTCTCAGCCTCAAAAATTAAGGTATATTGTATGTTCCAGTATCTAAATTAGATTAGTTCTCTGGATTAAAACTTTTGTTTAAAGAATATTTGCTATCCATTTTCCAATGCTTAGCTTTGAGCAGATATGTCAGAGAAACTCAGGCAATACTTTTCCTTTTCTACTTATCCTTTATTTTCATATATTTGGCTATAAGGATAGAAAATGTATTAATGAAGTTGAAGTGAAAGAAATGTTGAACTGGAAAAAACTAATCCACTTATGAAAAGGATGAAACCACAATTCAATAACTGAAGACTTAGATAATATTCATTTTCTCTGGATGGAGATTTCCTTGAAGCAATCTTCCAAAATTGGTTTCATATTGTCCTAAAATTTACATAGTTTTATGTCAGCTGTTACTTTTTTCATAACTATGCTTTTTTAAGACAGATACAGGTTCCAGATTTTACATAATGTGAGTTCATCTAAAAAGCTTTGTTTACTGGTCACATTGTAATTTAAAGATAACTTTGAAAATATGCTGAGGATGAATTTAAAAAGCAAAATAAAGTTGCTGATCAACTGTGATAATTGTAAGTAATAATGATCAGAAAGTCACCTCATTATGCCTGGCTGACTATTTGATATGGATTTGACCCCAGGCAATGCCTGAAGCATTGTTTATTTAAAAGGCCAGAAAAAAACTAAAGAATCATCAGTATCTTACATTTAAATTTTTAGAAGCCTTTAAGTCTTGTTCTGCATGAAGGACAGAAGGGGAAAGAAGGAGAGGAACAAGCATAGTATAAATTTTAAAGTGTCAGTATTGTTTCACTTTTTACAAGAGATAATGAGGTTGACTGGAAGGTTATGAGTATGTTAAAAGCCTTTGTATTATGCCAATTTATTATAATCTCATACTTCAAGAAGTCAGAGATGGAACCTTCATGTGCTTGTTCCTTTTTGATTTTCTCACAACAATTTATCTGCTATTATCTGTTATTTTTTTAATTGCAAGGCCTGATGAGTTTAAGTCAACATATTTCTTTATTGCTCCTTCTGCTTGTCAGCTGTAGCTGAATTGATAAAATGCAAATGAACAAATCATTAACGAGTGCTGGTTATGAATCTCTCAGGCAGTTCAGGACCCTATCAAATCCTGCACCTATTACTTTGTGTGATTGATGTACTATTGTAAGTGATTGTTCCTGATCTTATTAAATCTTATTGATTTTCCCCCCAGTTTCTATTTTATGCAGGACCAGGCCTGGACTATTATGAATGTTGCTGAACACTGTTAATCAAGCTTACACAGCTATTTTGATGGCAAACAATTAGAACTCTGCAGCAATGCCTTGCAATTAGCTTCAGGGATGTGGACCTCAGCACCATAATAATGAAAAAGGCCTTCTCCTTCAAGCAAGATAATGAGATTTATAATTATGACCCCAAATAACCTCTAAGAAATAACCAATCTGCAAACTCAGATGTGTTTATCAATAATTTGTGCCCTTTAAAATAAAAATGAATTTAATTTTGGTAAGGCATTTTAACATTTATTTTTTACTTTCAGTGCATGATGCAAATTGGAATAAGAAAAAAAGTCAATTTAAAAGGCAGCACTTCAGTATTGATGATGGCTACTGTTTAATATTTATCTAGAGTAAACAATATTTCCACCAAATTGCTCATTTGTACAATATGACACCTCAGAATAATAGTGTTGAATATTTTAATATTCTGATGGCAACACATCCTGGAATTGCTATTTTCATATACATTTCTCTTCATATACAAGAATACATTAATATAGAATTAGCATAAATGGCCTTTTGACATTTTCCACTAAAAATTTGGACAGAGAAACAGGGATTATGATTTTTAATGAATTTCTTCCAGGAGAATTCTTCAACAGTTTCTTAAGGGCAGTAGCAATAGCATAACTACTGAAAAGTCCAATAGGAAAATTTCCTTCATGATGTTTCCCAGAAAGTTCAAATACATATGATTCTAATCGTCTACAGTAACTAGTTACTAACATACATGCATACTGGTTATCAACCTATAAAGGCTTGACAGAACTGCACAAACTGGTTTCATGCTCTATGTTTTATTTTCAGTACCAATCCTGTCTGCTTCCACTTACCTAGTGGGAAGAAGTCTGAATGGGAGCTGTTCTATGTGTTTAGCTTAGAAGTCAATTGAGAACTTTAAATGTAAAACACTATTATTGTTGCTGTTGGTGATAGGGAATGTTTAAGGAGCCAAGTTGCTTAATGAAAGCTCCAGGCTTGCCACCTGCTATTCTTCACTAAGAAGCTAGTATTGCCAAGGGAAAAGAGTTTTGACAGAAATGTCCCAAATTTCTTGAATGATAAGAAGCTTCTTGGATGTGGAGCAAAATGTATTGAAGGTATTTGAAATGTATTTCAAAATAGCCTTTTGAAAAAGCACTTTTGGGACAATCATGACCTGGATGACTGAGAATCTGCATAGACATTTCGACACAAATCTTACTGATTCCCTTTACCATTGTTAATTATGCAAAAGGAAAATAAGTCACCAAAGCTACAGTTTGTTTTATTTCAATTAGCTACACAACCAAGATATTTTTTTCTTTCCAAAAGAACATAAGAATAGCCCTGCTGAATCAAACAAATATTCATCTTGTGCAGTAAAGAGGGTACCATATGGACCGCATAAGGGACAAAATACTATATATAAAGAGGGATCAAACCTCACATTGACTTGCACTAATATTGTTACCTAGCCAGGTAATGAAACGTCAAAGAGCACTTTCTTTTATAATGGTTAGTTCCTCATCAACAATATATTGAGCACTAACTGCACAATTATTTTGTCTACTTTAGTAGTTTTGGATTATTACAGTTCAAGAGAGGAAGAACTCAATTTACAGTGATTTGGACTCAATAATAAATTGATATTTTAATGTTCCTGTCTTCCTTTCTTCAGATAGCACCTGTTAATCTGTTGACAAATCCTGTTACAATATGGAAGGCAGCAGAAGAGAACAAAGAGGCGAACTCTGTGCTAAATTGAAACTAAGGGGGGAGGGGGGAATCCCTTCCTGGTGAATATTTCCAAGGGAATATTGGATTGGAGCCTGTAACTGTCCAAGAAATGACAGATATAAGGCATATATTCTTCTGACCACTTTATTTGATTTAGGTAATACAGCAAAAAGTCTCATTGGCAAAATATATGTTTTGAAATACAAAAGCCTTAGGAAAGTATTGAGAGGCAGCAGGATGTTCCTAAGTACACATTCCCATTCTTTGAGCTGAAATAAAATACTGATGTCTTTTCCAAGTCTGCTATCACCAGTTTTGAACAGGGAATTTTCACCTCACGTTCTACAGTTTGAATCCTTTTGACTTGTTGTCATGTCTTTGACAGTTTTCATTAAAGCTGCTCCAGATAGGAAACCTGATAAGCTTCAGCTGCCAGATGAAATCATTATATCAACGTGTTGAATTTTAAATACTAATGCGTTCCAATTATTAAACATTCCAAATATTGTAGAGCAGTAGATTTTAACATGCCAACTAGAGAACACCCAGGATTTTTTTTTAGAACTTTATTTCTCAATCAGAATTGGTAAGAGTAGATGAGTTTTCCTAGATTTACAAGGTGCAGCAGTTGGGAAATATTAATAATGTGATGGGATGTAAGGTAAGAAGAAACAGTTCCAAATCAGAATGGAGTGAGTGTATTCCCCATAAAAGTTATTTTTAACTAGCATTCTGTCTCCTCTTTTCACTAACTAAGAACATTAATGGCACAACTATGCTATCAGCTGACTATGTTGCTTCCAAGCCATAGTTTGTACTATGAAGGAACTGAAGGAGTAAAATTGCTACACCAAATCTTATGAAAGCTTAATTAATCTATCTTTCCTTTTACATTTGCATTGTCACTGACAGTAAACTATCAGTAAACGCCACATTTTGACACTGCTATCTAGGAGGTACAAGATATGTGGTGATGGTTATGTACACTTCACTAACCACATTAATATCCTAGAAGAGACTACAGACTGTTCTCAATTTATTGTGTGTTATAGAAGAAGTGCAAAGACTCTTTGGCTGACAAATTAATACTATCCATATAGCTCAACCTGCTTGAATAATTATCATATGTTGCTTATAAAAGAGCAGTGGAATTTGTTCAGATTCTTATATCATTTGTATATAAATCAACATTATCAAAAGAAATGCTATGTACTAAATATTCTCTTTATCTCTCGCATTGTTGAATAAACTTTCAAAATGCATATTATTTTTTATTATTTCTATTTTGCAATAATAATAATTGTGAAATAGATACAGAAATTCCTTTCAAGAGAATGTCTCCCATTTGAAAGTATTAATGTGAAACATCTATGAATTAATAACTCAGAATAAAAATATATTTTTATAAACTAGAGGTTAGCTTATGGAGAATGCTAAAAATTTGTATTCTTGAGCTGTAAAAAAGATGACAACTTTGTAAGATCACTTTCTTTTCTTCAAAATAAATATATTAATTCAAATTGTTGGTTGGAAAGGAAAAAAGTTACAGAAAATCCTTTACTATTTTTTAAAAAAATGTAGCTTCTTTTCTGTGTCAACAAGATTATATTTTAAAATGTAGGATTAAGATTATGTTACTATAGCAGTATGCCATAGTTCCTTTCTTTTAAATCAAATATTACAACAGTCTGAAAAATGGTTTCTGATTGTATATATCAAATAGTGTTACTTGATGTATACAAGAGTTACATTGAATAGAATGGTTAATGAAAGTTATTTATGTATATTAAATAAGTTTCATTACATCCCTTATTTAAGTATAACTGCTAAATCTGAACAATTAAACTGATGTTTTTAATTCCTATCATATACACACATATTTGACAAACATATTTGATTAGATATACCCATTAAAATGCACATAAATGCCAAAATGAACCTTTAAAAATGTTGTAGTTATACATTGGTTTTTGGTTGTCACACAACTTCTGAAACAGGGTTTGTATATCAACTTTCTTGTGACAATATGTAGATCTGTTATCTTGGGACAGCTAAATGAGTTATTTAATCAATAAGACTACATCTCTCATGATAAAATAAGCTCAGACAAATTAAAATGTAATTTGACATAGTGTGTCAGTGACTAACTCATAAGTCTGAGAAATACATGCTTTAATATGAAAGGGTTTTTTATTCTTGTATTTTTTAGAAAGCAAAATAAACACAACTCTATTCTGCTTCATGTTCTGATCATGAAAAAGTATTTTTGGGGAGAAACTATACGATGTACACTAATTAATACATATTTTCACCATGCAAACCTATTCTAATATCTAAAGGGCTGCCCCATGGAAGAGAAGGTCAACCTATTCTCCAAAGCATCTGAAGCAGGGGTGGGTTGCTACGAGCATGACTGCTGGTTCGGTGCGTGCACAATTTTGGTAAATCATTGAATTGTGGCAATTAGGTGTGGAATTTATGTCGCCTGAGCAATGCAGTCATATAGCATAATGTCATGTGACTACATTATTTAGTGATGGCAATCATTGTTGCTAACAGCATAGTGAAAAGAGTAGAAATAGGAAGGGGAGTGGAATTGAAGCGCCTCTGAGATCCTAAATGCAGGTATGATGCCAAGTGACAAAATTTTGATCCCATGGTTGTGTGGGCATTACAATAGCCATAACAGAACAAAGGATTGTTAATTGAGAACTAGGTGTATGAGACATTTATTCAGGGCCTTTGGTGGCTGTAGCTGTGGTAGTATTCTACATAATCATATCTTCTTTAATAACCAACCTAACATTAGGGGAAAATGTTGGATGTGAATGAGAGGCAATTAGTTTCTAATTTAATTGTTTTTTTCCCTCTTGAGTTAGCGTATCTACTGATAACTGTTCACTACTGAATTTACTATTATTGTTGAACTCAAAGATAATTTCAGATTCATGTTCTGTTTTATCTTCTGATGATAATCGTTTTAATTGAAATTTGGTGAAGGGAAAATAAATTTATCTGAAATTTCAAAAACAGCTAAAAAAACAAAACTGACTAATTGGAAAGAATATCCTGTATCTGATCTGTCTGGTTCTGTTTTCAATAGATATCAGTGTGGATATGAATATATATTCAATATGCCTGGAGAAAGAAAGTACAATTTTATGCAATGTTTTCCAAGTATCTTAATGGCGATTTGTAGAGATACATCTTCAAAATATGTTATTATATAATAAATAAGCAAATATATTTATTTTTTAAATAAGATTGAACAATCTTATTAAATATTTAGTAACAGCAGGAAAAAAATGAAAATATTGTTGGAATATTTTTGATAACTTGATCATGCATATTTTTGTTAATTCTTAACATAAAAATTAATAAATGTCTTGCTGTAATGATATAGTTATCATAATTGGAGGGTTGGCCACAGATACAGTATATCAAGAGATATGACTGGATGTGTAAATTTTCTTTGAGTAGCAATAGCTATACTAATACAAAGATTCCCATGATGATAGCCTAATCTCATCATGTGTGTTATGAAAGGATAATATACCCTGTTTTCCTGAAAATAAGACCTTCCCAGATAATAAGCCCAATCGGGCTTTTGAGTGCATGTGCTAAAATAAGCCCTCCCTGAAAATAAGCCTTCCTGAAAATATTGCAATACAGCAGCAGCCATGAGATGACCATGCTCGCCGCCTCCTTGAAAATAATAAGAACTCCCCAAAAATAAGGCCAAGTGTTTATTTTGGGGGTCAAAAGAAAATAACTTCATGTCTTGTTTGTTTGTTTGTTTGTTTGTTTATTTATTTATTTATTTATTTATTTATTTATTTATTTATTTATTTATTTGTCTTGTATGCCGCCCACTCCCGGAGGACTCCGGGCGGCTCACAAAAGACAAGGGAAAGGGGGAAAATGAGACAAAAACAACATATTAAAAACAAAACCAACATTCACAATTTCCGTGGAGGTAAATGATTCTCAGCCCCCCCCCAGCCTGCTGGAATAGCCAGGACTTGATGGCTTTGCGGAAGGCCGGGAGGGTAGTAAGGGTCCGGATCTCAACAGGGAGCTCGTTCCAGAGGGCCGGAGCTACAACAGAGAAGGCTCTCCCCCAGGGAGTCGCCAGCTGACGTTGGCTGGCAGATGGAATCCGGAGGAGACCTAACCTGTGCGATCTAATTGGTCTGAGAGAGGTAATCGGCAGGAGGCGGTCTCTCAGGTACCCAGGTCCGATGCCATGTAGGGCTTTTGTTAAAATACACAATGAGTTAAACCACCTTAAACCACAGGTATGGAATCAATTTACTAAATATTCATGATGTTTGACTTTTCTGTATAAATGCAAGAGGAAAAGAACATCAGACAAATAAGAAAATTAGGAATCCTTTTTTTAAGATGTGATTTGTTTCAAGATGTAATGAAAATATATACAAAGGTAACGAGACTGTTTCAAAATGATATTTTCTCACCTAAGAAATATTGCAACATAGTTCATCATCTTATTCTGCAGATTGCATAAACCATACTATGATGTGATATTGTACTGCAAAGTCTAATTCTGGATTTGCTGACCCAAGAAAGTAGAACTTAGCAGAAGGAAGAGGGACAAAAGAATGGAATGGAATGGAATAGAATAGAATAGAATAGAATAGAATAGAAAAGAAAAGAATAGAAAAGAAAAGAAAAGAATTCTTTATTGGCCAAGTGTGATTGGACACACAAGGAATTTGTCTGGTGCATATACACTCAGTGTACATAAAGAAAAATAAAATAGAATACATTAATCAAGAATCATAAAATACAACACTTAGTGATAGTCATAGGTTACTAAGAAGCAATACAATTATATAGGAAACAAATAAAACAATTTAAATTTTTAGGATATGAGCAATATGGTTACAGTCATAAGTGGAAAGAGATAGATACTAGGAAAGAGATAGGTATTAGGAAGGAAGAAAAGAATAATAGTAATGCAGCCTGAGTGAATAGTTTGACAATGGTGGGGGAATTATTTGTTTAGCAGAGTGATGGCATTTGGGGAAAAAACTGTCCTTGTGGTCTAGTTGTTCTGGTATGCCCTATAATGTCATTTTTCGGGTAGAAGTTGAAAAAATTTATGCCCAGGATATGAGGGGTCTGTAGAAAGACCTGTAAATCTTAACAAGAGCCACCAATCAAATGAATAACACTCAAAAGACATACTTTATATTTTTCTGGCAATTTGAAGAACACAGGTTAACTTGCTAAAATAAAGAATAGCTGTGTCAAGGTTCCGAGTAATGAACCCAAACCATTTGGCCAGTCTCTAGATAAGATTTGCTTCCAAAGCACAAAATGTTTTCTTTTCTCATGCCTGCAGTCACTCTTTTCCTGTTATAAAACTTACCAATGAAAGTGGAAAAGCAGTTCTCTGATGTTAACAAGAAAATGGACAAATGCTTCAGTGGCTATTTAATACAAGAAATACTGCAACAAAGGTATACGTGTATTGAAGTGGGACTGATGAAAAAAGGAACAAAATATTATTTTTCTTTAAATCCAAATTTTATTTCTTGCTTCCCCACTGCTCTTTTAATACTCACAGCATTTTCAGAGGATAATTGAGCCATGTGTGTATTTTTAGGACAAATATTGGGAAAAGCCGTGTTCAATACTAATGTCTATACCATTTAAACAATGAAAGCTTTGGGTAAGTAACAACATTTGGACAGCAAGTCAATATGACTATGAAAGGCCTCCAATAATGAGCGAAGTCAGACCAATATACTGTTTGAGTATTTGGCCTCCCCACTGACAAAGGTTGCTTTCAATCACACTGTATCTATTACCATATCAATCATCACTCTAAACGAATACAGCATCACCATTGATGAAGGCATCATTTAAAGCAGAGAAACTAAAAGGTTTATAGAACAAACAATGAAATGTAGGCTGATCAAAGAATGAAAATGAAATCTATCCCATAACTGTTCTGGGTGCTAAACCTCTCCACCTAAAACTGAAGCTCCCCAATAGGGGTTGTGAAAATCAGAAAACTTTGTATCTCATTCCTCATTATTAAAGATAATGCAATCCAATACATTGTTTGCTACACAAATTAAGATATGGAATTGAACTGATGGAAATGATTTACGTGCAGGATTAAAATATTGGCAGCTTTATAGAGTGAAATGTCACTATACTGCTGTACCTTCAAGTTTTACATTTCCTCCTTTGAATCCCTGTCAGCCTTCATGAACACTAGAGACTTTAATCAATGCTTGCTGTAGCTATAACATAACACTGAATATTTTACCTGTGTAATAATCAAACGGCTGTTTAGCTGCAGCTATGAGGAGAAATAACAACTATATACATTCCAATTGGCAAGGTTACAACATCAATAGAATGTCACATTAAAAAAAATATTCCACACATCAACAGATCCTGTTTGCAGAATGGAAAGTATTTTTTTTTGCAACAGTTGAAATAAAACCATTGTCAATCAAACTATTGCATAAGGAATCATTTTAAAAGGTTAAAATTAGGTATTTCTTATGCTTAATTGAATTGAACTTGTAAGTATTTTTAATGAGGATAACATTAGTTATTATTCTAAATTAACTTTGCTTAAATCCATACAGGAAAATTCATGGCATTTTATGGATTAAAACATATAGATTAATATATTAAAATATATGTGGCAAAATGTTTTGTTTTCTTGATAAAACTGGGATTTCTCTACTAATACTAAGTCAGTGTAGAATTGAAAAATCAAGTAAGACAAGAGCCAATACTGGAATTCATGACTTCATAATACTAAGTTCCTCAACAACCTCTCAAATTTGTTGAAATTTGTCTTTCTCCCAAAAGTCACTTTCTAAAGCTGTTTTTTTTTTGCCTCAGGCCACTCCCTTAAACCAAATGAAAATCCATACCTTATGACAGGGGTTTAAACTCAAGGCCAGGGGGGCCAGATCCAGCCAGAGGGGTACTTAGATCTGGCCTTGGGGCCACCCTGGAAACAGTGAAGGATGGTCTCGCAGTACCTCTGCCAATGAAAACAGAGCTGTGTGCGGCCCTCTCAAGCTCCATTTTCGTTGGCAGAAGGTTACAGAGGCCGTTGCAGCTGAAATGGAGCCAGGGACACATTTTCACTGGCAGAGTTCACCACAGGCACCCACGACATGAGTGACATTGAGCTGGCCATGCCCACCCTGGCCACACCCACCCCTGACCCCAAGGTCAAATACAACCCTGATGCAGCCCTCAATGACATCGAGTTTAACACCCTTGCCTTAGGACTATTTTTGGGAAAGAAGACAACATAATAAATGAATGATTGGTTCAAGTAAAATTAATAAAAGGAATAGAAGGATGAGGGAATACCTACTTCATTTTACATTTTACATTTGCCTAATTTCCTTCCTTTGATTCAATATACAAACTAGCTCTTGCTACCTCTGGTTACCATCAGTTTTGTTCTCTTGATTTTATCATGTACCAACTATGTAATTCTTTGCCTTGACATGTCTCTTTACTGTTCTTCATTTGGTCTTTCTTACAGATGCATTTGATCTTTTTGGTATTCAGTAAGCCTTTGCGGTGTGCTTCCTACAGCATCTTCTTTATTGCCCATCAGATATTCTTCTAATGCCCTTTCCCCCCCTTCTTCAACTGTTTGGTCTACATGCAACATTCCATGCCCACCTATACTCCTTGGTATGTAGAGTCTGACAACATCATTGTGAGGATGAAAGACATGATCCGTTGCACTATTTTTCTAGTTTTCCTCATCCATGGCTTCTAGTCCAATCATCTATTCCAGCTGTATATCCAATGACTGGAATTGCCCAGGTTTTAATCATATTGATTGTATTTCTACTACTGAATTAGGACTTTAGATTTTTTTACTCTTTTACTTTACTGATTTATTTGCTACTAACCTCCTTCCTGAGTTCAGTGTGCTGGATGGTGTTAGTCTGAAGGATGCCCAGGTCTTTTTACCAATCATTTTTATCCAAACTTTTAATGTTAGTTATCTCAATTTCCTCTGTTTTTAACTATTTTTGATGGTAAAGAAGGCATATTTGTTCCATCCAAACTCCATTGCAAAATCTTGGCTATATATTCAGATAATGTTGAGCAGTGATTCATTTCAGATGATGCTTTTCTGTATAGCTTCAGATCATCCATATAAAGGATATGGGGTATCCTGGCATATGTTTTTCATGTTGGATAGCCATGGGCTGATTTCTGTATTTTTGACAGATGAATTATTGCCATGACAAACAATAATGGTGAATCTCTTTGAAATAGTCCTCTCTTGATGTTAAACTCTGCCAGTCTATCACCATTGACTTGCAATTGTTACTTCTGTTGTGCCATTGATCTTTGTAGAATGTTTCTGATGTTTCTATTGACTCCTGTTATTTCCAGGCACTCGATAATCCAGCCTTGTGGAAGGGAGTCAAACGTTTTCTTGTAATAATCCAAGCTACATTTAAGTTGGTCTTCTTTCCCTTACAGTTTTCCAAGATCATCTTATTAATTAGGCACTGCTCACGTGGAAGGAGTTTGTTTTCATGTAGATCTTGTTGGACTGCATCAGTTACAACATCAGTGAGCAACTTGAAATGTGTTGGTAATCAGATATTTGAAATATAATTGCCTGATATTTTCCTTTTTGTTGAATCTTTCATTATCAGTAGGTTTTGTCAGATGTTAACTATTATTCAATTTCACATTCTCGCAGTATGTTGAGTGGCTGTGGACCAATCAGATATTTCAATCAGTTTATCTTCACTTAGTGCTGAACAATTCTTGATCTTCCTTCTATTGTTCTACAAGTTCTTTCATTTCAGCTTCTTTTTTATTCTTATCCACCTTCTTTATCCAAGCTGCATTCTTGTTATATTTCTTTGGTTTATCCCATAGCTGCACCCAGAAACATAGTGTTTTTCCCTTATTATATGTTGGCTGGTTCATTGCAGTCTCTTAATTGATGGATGGGCTTGCATCTGATCTTAACATGCTGATCTTATTTTCCAACCTGATCTTCCTTTTTGGTGATCCACTGTTTAACATTTTTTAGTTTTTGATTTTGCATTCAAGATAGTCAGCTACAACTGCAGCTATAGTGTACATTAGTTGTTGTTGTTTTCTTGCAGCCTGTGCTCATATTTGATATTAGAGAATTGGAATCTTTTAATTTTTGTTTAATTTCTGTTTCTTCATAACAAGTTTCAATGTAATCTTATTCTGTTGTTTTCTATGTTCTAGATGCACAGTTGTTCTTAGTTTCAATTTTTTATAAAGGTCTTTTTCCTTTCTGAGGAGAAGGCAGAAGAGAATTCCTCGTTCAAGAATGAAAATGATTCCATATCTATATTGCTTCCTCTACTGTAAAATATGAGCTGTTTCTATCAAAGATTCAATTTCTTTGGCCTGGGTGGGCATTTGCAGTTCTTTCATTTCTGCTTCTGTGACTATTTTATCTTGTATTATAATTTATATTAATCTGCTAGCCTTTGTTCTATTATTTCTGATTCTTGATGATTTGAAATTTTTTAGATATCTTTTTCCTGTTGGACTTGATTTGTAATTTCAGACCATTTGTTTTCATTCTTCATATATTTATGATAATAAACAACTTTTCTTCTAGTGGTCTGAAGTGCTGGCCCTGCTTGCTCAATCAACCAGTCTTGGGTACTGTAGTCTGTTTGTCACTAGATATTCATAAATTTTAGCCTAGCATAGTCCTTGTTGACCTAGGTGATAACTGATCCTCTATGAGTTTTTGTAAATTAATTCTTACCACATTCTTTATGGGAAAAACACTCTGCAGGTGGCTCCTCTGATAAACCCTATCCAGTATGGTTGAACCTTGACATAGCTATCATCCTCAGAGCGTGCAAGCCCCACAACCATGTCAAGTCTATTACAATATAAATTGTATAGTAATTTAAAGGACTGTGGAGAAGCTTTAGTCCACTCTGGTCATCATTCCAGACTGTTGTGCTCAGCAGGAAAATTTGATTTCAAAAGCTGTATCCTCAAAAATCAAATGCTTAATCCATCTCTGCAAGATGTTAAATTTTAGAGCACTTATTCATGGAAACACTTTGCTTTACTGTTTTCAATTCTACATGTGATCACACACACAGTGGTGTCCCTATAATATAAAATTTGCAGGACTTCAATAGGTTCATTAAGGGAAACTGCATTGCAAATGTAATTTACATTTACTGTACTCCAGGCCATAGCAGGTGCCATTGGTTTAGGCAAACATGAACTAAAGGCAGGTAGATTTTCTTTTCTTTTTTCTTCTTCTTTTTATGCCAACCTGAACTTCATTTTTCTCACAGCCAGCATTCATTAGAGTTACAAGGGCTGGAGCTTAACATAGCACTATAGCATGCTGTTTCCTATCTTGGCCAGCAATAAACAACATAACACCATGTCCAGTCTCTTCGAATGATTCTCTTCTAACTACAACAAATACCATATGCATAAATGGTGTAGGCAATCCTCAAGATGCTATAAGATTGGATTGATTTTAAAAAGCAGTAAGGATTGAAAAGAGGACATACTTTTAAATCATATTTTCTTTTATTCTATTTATGTCTTTTGTTACATTTTAACAATATATTCCTATTCTTTTAGTTTTCTGCTTAGTATAGCAATAAATTGACAATCAACATCTGGTCTCATAAATTTAATACAAATCAACCCTTGATTTTGCATGGAAGAAGTTCCATTTTTAAGGAATGTCTAGGAAAGAACTTCCTCCATTTTAGCGGTGTCACTGAAAAAAATCTTCACCACTTTAAGCATACATTATATACTGAAGAGACAGAAGAATTTCATTGCATTGAGAGAGGATAAATGTAAACCAGAAAAGGGTTGCGACTACAATTGGGGCATCTTAACTTTCTTAGAAAGTTTACCAGCAAGGTCAGAAACAAGCCTGAAGTTACACTTATACAAAGTTCCCTGTATTTGGAAACAACCTCATAAGAGAAATAATTGTGGGTTGACAAATCAAAACAGTAAAGAAAGATAATAAATTTATTGAGCTAGTCTTCTGTTCTTAGGCTCAGCAGGTATAGCTTCGGGAAGCTGCTTTACGGTTCCATATTCTATATTCTATGTTATAATTATAATTCTGAGAAAAAGTAAGTCACCAAGAGTATTTAATGGCTTAGAGGGTATTGAACTCAGGTTTTCCTAATCTCAATCTGTGCTATACCAGGCTTGCTAAATGCCTAGCAGCTTTGACTACCACAGAGATCTAGTTTCTCTGGTGCCTTCCAAATTGTTATTTTAGTTAAAAATTCTAGGAAATGTAATCACAAAATAACCAGAAGGTATTGGGTTGAAGAAGTTGGTATAACTTTTAATTTTCTTCCTTTTCCAATTCAATATGAACATTTTTTCCAAAAATGTAAGTGCCATGAATGGAGAAATAGACTCTACAACATATCACTTGAGTATAAATAGACTATCTTTACTTATACAACCATCTTGACATGCTAGAGAAGAATATATTGATTGAAATAAGGCTAACATCCAATTCTCAGTGAAGATGAAGGACATCTGAGAGATGGTGTCATTATCTGTTATTTAACCAAGAAGATGAGAAATTTGGGTGAGAAACTAAAAATATCTAGCATTTCCAAACAGTACAACTGTCTTAGAACCAATTTAGATAAATGGAAACTGAAGCAGACACACAAACAAAAAAATAAATCTCATAATGCCACTAGCTCAGAAATAACCCAATTGCTTTTAATGGAAGTTATAATAAAACTTGATTCAGATAGGAAAGAGTTGTAGGTTAACAGAGCATTTGCAGCAATCACTGGCTTTGAAATCACAGGAGTGACTGTATGATCCAAAAATATTTTTTTTATGCAGGTCTAATATATGCTACACATGTTAAAAAACTGGGAGGGTTTGTCCAGTCATACCGGTCATTTTGAAACCAATGACTAGTGTTGAGAATGTTAGAAAACTAAACAGACACAATGTCTTTATGATCAGAAAACAGATGAGTTTTCAGATCATAAAGACATCATTCAATTTATTTATAATATAGATGGTATTATGCCATCTAAAGCATCATAGTACAGTATTATATACAATGATGTCAGGTGCAGAACAGCTCTGAGAATTACATCAAGAGGTTTCTTTATTGTTGAGTCACTAGTTCACAAGAATTTTGCCAGACTGTCTTCCTTCTCTTGGGAAACACCTGATATAGTCCTAAGTCTTTGGTTTTATATGCTTCCTCTCCCTCCATGGAGTCCACGCTGGAATACTTTTTAACTCTCCCTACCAGGGTATTCTTTCAGCCATTGATTTCACCACACATAATAATAGTAATGTAATACTATATCATAAACGGTGTAGTACCATTTATAGATTGTACATTTGTTGAAAAAAATTGAAATAAACAGAAAAAAGTTTTTTAAAAAACCATGAAATTCCTTTTCTCCTCGCCAGACACTTCTATCTCAGAACACTAAAAAATAAATAAGTGAAATAATACATTCACAATGTATTGGAGCCCCAGTAGCAGAACCTATTCCAAAAAAGGTATCATTGAATTCTGTTATTGATTTATTACAAGTTGATAAATTTATACTGCTTTCCCATATTCTCTATTTAATTATATATTTGAAAGGTTGTTGTTCATTAGACTTAAAAACTAAGCTTAAAACCACAATCTGTTTTTAAATTAGATTTTTGATTTATTTGGCATCCAAAAAAACCTAAGATAAATTCATCAGAGATCTCCAGAAAATCCGATACTTTCATCAAAAGGATGAAAGCAGAATCATGCCATCACAACATAGCTTTTGTTATTTATTACCCCCACCCCTCGCTGCTATTTGCTACCCTCTGTGAAGGCTTCTGAGGCTCATCTTCCTCATGCCTGTATTGTCCCCCACATCTTTATGACAGAAGGTAAGTATCAGGATATTGGGAAAGAAAAGCAGAAACCTTATTCCACTTTCCTACTAAATAGCACATACTAATAAGGTAAGCCATAAATGGCTTAATTAAAATCATGCATCATCCACAAACTCAGTAGGTGTCTGTATCTGTAGCTATATCTGAAGCTATACAAATGCAAATGCACACCCAAACACACAGAGAAGGTTTTTGAACATTCATTATCTGGCACCACTAGGATACATTATATCCAATAAAATTTCACATCTTAAAACAATACCCAATCCAATGTAACCATGTATATCAGGGTTAAACTATACTAAATTCATTGGGATTGCCTCTTAGGGCAAACACTATCCTGCAACTATGGGTGAAGTACAATTACTAGTAGCCTTTGCCATTATAGTCAATAGTGAAGGATGCTGGGACAGAGGTGGGTTCCTACCGGTTTGGTCAAGTAGGTAGTAATTTGGTAGGCCACACCACCGAACCAGTTCTATCAGCTGTGCCATAGACGCTGCCATCTTGTTTTTTTGCTTCTCTGCATGCTCAGAAACATTTTTTCACTACTTTGCATGAACGCATAGCACGCATCAAACATGCACACCCGAAGTGCATCCCTGAGCAAACCGCTGTAACAGAAGCCGGAACCCACCCCTGGAGCCTGTGAGACATTGCTTATCAACATGTGTAGAGATACAACATCTGTAGAGGACTGCGGGAGGTGGGGGTGGGAGGCACTATTTTGCAGTGGTTCTCCTCCTACCTCTCGGACAGGTCACAGTAGGTGTTGGTCGGGGGGCAGAGATCGTCCCTGAGGCCCCTAAAATATGGGGTGCCGCAGGGTTCGGTCTTATCCCCCCTACTATTTAACATATACATGAAACCGCTGGGCGAGATCATTCGGAGGCACGGGATAAAATACCATCAATACGCGGACGATACGCAATTGTATCTGTCCGCCCCGTGCCAACTCAATGAAGCGGTGGACGTGATGAGCCAGGGTCTTGAGGCCGTTAAGAACTGGATGAGCGCTAACAAACTGGTACTCAACCCAGACAAGACCGAGTGGCTGTTGTGTTTCCCTCCCAACAATTTGGCTAATGTTCCATCTATCAGGCTGGGGGGTCAAATTTTATACCCCTCAGATAGGGTTCGTAACTTAGGAGTCCTCCTGGATCCACAGCTGACTCTCGACCATCATCTGTCGGCTGTGACCAGGGGAGCATTTGCCCAGGTTCGCCTGGTCTGCCAGTTACGACCCTACCTGAATCGGGAGGCTCTCACAACAGTCACTCGAGCCCTTGTGATCTCTAGGCTGGAATACTGCAATGTGCTCTACATAGGGCTGCCCTTGAAGTGCATCCGGCGGCTGCAGTTAGTTCAGAATGCGGCCGCGCGAGTGATAGTGGGCGCACTGCAGTTCGCCCACATAACACCCATCCTCCGCGAGCTGCACTGGCTACCTGTTGATCTCCGGGTGCGCTTCAGGGTGCTGTTGACCATCTTTAAAGCCCTTCATGGTAGTGGATCTGAGTACTTGAGAGACCGCCTTCTGCCGATTACCTCCCTCCGACCGATAAGATCGCACAGACTGGGCCTCCTCCGAATCCCATCCACCAGTCAATGTCGACTGGCGACTACACGGAGGAGAGCCTTTTCTGTTGCAGCTCCGACCCTGTGGAACGATCTCCCCATCGAGATACGCACCCTCACCACCGTCCAGGCCTTCCGCGCAGCCCTTAAGACCTGGCTATCCCAACAGGCCTGGGGATAAGTCTCTAATTTGCCCCACCCAAGTGTTGAATGTTGAATGCAAGTTGTGTTTTTATTACTTTATTTATTTTGTTCACATATTGTTTGTTTTGAATTGCACCCCCTCCCTAATGATTGTAAGCCGCCCTGAGTCCCCTCAGGGAAAAGGGCGGCCTATAAATCCTAATAAAATACAAATACAAATACAAATATAGTTCCCTTTCTTCCTTCTTTAGGATATAGATGTAAATAATTTTCAAAGAAACCTCCATATATCTATAGATGTATGTATGTGTGTATATTTCTGTGTATCTTTATATGGAGTCTACTCCAGAGCAGTTTCTTGAGAATTAGAACTTGGATTGCATGTGTCAAAAGAAATGGGATTCAGGAAAATATTTACTTGATTTTTCCAGTGCTGAAAAAGATAAAATGTCTACTGAAGTGTTACATGCTGCACATTTTCATAAGAATTTTTTAAAAAAAGACATTCCAAGTATACATTGGCAACTGCTAACCAAATCAACCATTCAAAAACCAAGTGAAACAATCATAAAGAATTTCATTTCTATTCCTTGTGTTTAGTTTCTTACCTTTTACATTTTCTTCTTGACAATTTTTGATATCATTCATCATTGTAGAGATGTATCAGTACTACAATTATCATATCAATTTACCACTTTAATTAGTGTTCATTGTTAATATAAAAAACATATTGAATTGTTTCTGATGAAGTTCTCATCTATTGTCAGAAAAACTATTCTACAGTTCTTTCTATGTCTACAATGGAATCTGTCATTGCTCATTGCTATTATTTGGTTTTGGATACATTTACTAATGATGAAATATGGACAAAATGTTTAATGCTCAAATCACAAAAACCTCAGAATGCCGAATTCTTCAGAAATCAGTTAGACCAAGTTGTATGTCTCTTACACCCCTTGTGCCACCCACCAGTATGTGAAAAATAAAGCTGAGACATAGGAAGGATATATTTCAGATACGCTTCAAATATATGGCGTAACCTGTCACACAGTCTTTTTACGCTCATACCCTTCTAGATTACTCTGTTTTGGAGACATCCAGCAAGTCAAAGATTCATTAATAGTAGACGTTATGTTGGTTATTACTAATAATAGGATTTTAATAATGACAGTAAATTAATATATTTCAAAATGCAAATTTATATCAATGTAATTTAAAACTTTTTCAGTTAATTGTACAATGCTTGTAAACCAGATTTCTACTTACTTTACTTTCTTTTTTTCTTTGATTCTACCTGTAAATCCAATAGTCCCAGAGGGAGGTATTGCCCTCTCAGAAATGTACCCAGCAGATTATTGGGCCAGGAATGGGGTGTGCCTGTTGTTATCAGAGACTCTTCCAGAAGCATTGTTCCACAAGTGCCCGGCTGTGAGATCCTTTTTCTTAGGTTGGGCTTAAGGAGTCAGGTGGGATTGTTACTGCTGTACCAGTCTCCCTGCTGCATGGCAGATTTCCTATCTGGGCTCCTCAACCTTACCACAAGGGTAGCAGTAGTGTTCCCCAGGCTTATAGTACTGGGGACTTCAACCTGCCATCCCTGGATGTTGAGTCAGAGATAGCCCAGGATTTCATGAAACCATGACTTCCATGGGCCTTTCCCAGGTTATCTAGGGCCCAACTAGGAATAGTGGGAACACACCTAATTTGTTGTTCTTGTCAGAGCATTGCCTATGTCATCTGGAATTGGTGGACTTGCATTTGGTCCTCCTTACATGGTCAGATCACAGTCTTGTGGCAATAAGTTTCTTGAGAGCTGTTTTTGTGCAGATATCAGTGTACTCATTTGTTACCTGTCCTGGGGGAGCTGCGTTGGTTGCTGATTTGCTTCTAAGTGCAATTCAAGGTGCTGGTTTAAAGCCCTTCATGGCTTGGGATCACGTTATGTGAAGTCTGCCCATCTCCATAGTCTGTTTATTCCCACCACTCAATAAAATATTTGCACCATTTTCATCTTCTTTCATATGTCTAACTCATTATCTGGATATCCTTTAGAGAAATGAACAAACAGGTGGACTTTGGCCATCACCTGTTAAGATCATGCTAGTTCCTGATATTGGTCTCAGAAACTTGTTGCAAGGCACTAAAGCTCTTACCTATAAGAAATGGACTTGTTTCAACATGTGTTTTCACAGAACACTCAGTGATAGCTGCTGTCATCTCTGAATGCCAAACTGATGGATTTACCAGAGTTAGGTCAAGCTGCAATATGGTTATTTTTATCGGTAATAAAGCTTACAATCAAATAAATTAAAAATTTATAACACAAATACTTTCAAATGGGAACATGAGAAAATTATTACGCTCACTGATTCTACAATGTACTAATAATTTGTTCGAGGCAGTGATGCTAAGGTTGAAATCTGAAATGTCATCAAAACTGTGAACGTGATAATAACAGATAACTTTAGAAATGGCTGCACATATGTCAGTTGAGGTCATTACAGAGAGATAAAATGTCGAGATGCAGTAAATAAGTATGCCTTGGAGCAGTAAGAAAAGCCAGTGCAGATTTTAAGGGTGAAGTATTGAGTCATTTAGCAAAAGTAACCATAATTCTAGATTTAACATACATATATAAAAATTGTTAAAAAATAATTACACTGCTCTAGTTTAAAAGAAGAAACCAAAATGTGATCACCAAATTTCTTTCTTAGTGCCTTTGAGACAGTCTTGGCAACAGTCTGGACAAATTCTTGAAATATTCTTGGCACCATTTTTGGGAAGTAATTTGTCATTGCCTTCTTCCTAGGCTGAAAGAGAGTGACAGGCTCAAGCTTAAGGTACATATGGAACTCAAAGTCTTCTAGTTTCTTGCATTGTGCAAAGTGTCTCTTTTTCCCAGGAAAAAAAGAAAAAAAAATAGTTGTAAATTGCTCACTAAGGCAGAAAGGATATCATCAATGAATTTCAGTTTAAGTAAATTAAAATTGTCAACATGGTTAGTTAAAAAATAAAGTCAATAACTTTCTTGAATTTCACATTTCTTTCTTTCTTTCTTTCTTTCTTTCTTTCTTTCTTCTATCCTTCCTTCCTCCTTGACAAAAGAAAGCTGATTGAAAAGATTATAGACAAATGAATTAACATAACACTACAAGAATATAGCTGGAAAAAATGAACATCTGTATATTGGAATTATAAAGTGTAATAACAATAGGGTACAGTGAAGAACAGCCTATTACTGAACATTTATTTCATATATCTTTATACAGCAATCCTATTAGTTGTTCAAAGGACATCAATGTCAAAGTATTTTAAGGATCCTTTTCAGTAGCTAGGTGCAATAAGTGCTTGGGTGATTATATAAAGAAGTACTTAGGTGTGGAAAAGCAAGTGTTTGGTAATTTCTCACCATTTTTTTTTTAAATTCAATATCTGGGACTTTTCCTTCTATCTACTTTTTTATTTCTTTTTCTTTCTTATTGTTCTAAGTACCAGTGTAGAGTCTGTTTCCTTCATTATATGTTCATTGTTGCTCATCTAGAAATGTTATCCCCTTAATAAGAGTTATTGTAGAGATATCCAAGGTGGCACAGTGGTTAAATGCAGCACTGCAGGCTACTTCAGCTGACTGCAGTTCTGCAGTTCGGCTATTCAAATCTCACCAGCTCAGGGTTGACTCAGTCTTCCATCCTTCCGAGGTGGGTAAAATGAGGACCCGGATTATTGGGGGCAATATGCTGACTCTGTAAACTGCTTAGAGAGGGCTGAAAGCCCTATGAAGCGGTATATAAGTCTAACTGCTATTGCTATTGCTATCCACATCACCAAAATGTTTGTATAAGCAACAATAATCTTGGTGCCGCAGTAGTTAGAATGCAGTATTGCAGGCTAAATTTTCCCTCAGCCTGGAGTTCAATCCTGACTGGAGTTCAATCAGTCTTCTGTCATTCCAAGATTGGTAAAATGAGGACCCAGATTATTGGAGGCAATATACTGACTCTGTAAACCACTTAGAGAGTATGATAAAGCACTATGAAGCCGTATATAAGTCTAAGTGCTATTGTTATTCCTGTGGTACCATCACAAAGTAACCTCTGTCCTTTTCATATGTAGTATATGTTTTGTATGTAAACATGTACAAAAGAGGTATAGCTTGCTTCATGGCAAAAAGGTTTCAAAGATGCCCCACCCCATGTTCATTGAGTTAGAAGGGACTTTGAACTTCCTCATGTTTAAATAAGAAGAAAGATGACATTTTTCATGGGACAGCAAGTCTGAGGAAAAGTGGGTATTATCTTGCAAGACGATGCTTAAAATATTCTTGGAAAGCCTATTTCCTTGTTTATGCATTCATGTTTTCAGATATTATAAGATATGTACTGTAGATTCATAACTTCAACTAATGACGGTTGGAGCAGGACTGCTTGTAGATTCATACACTATTATATGAATGGATATCTAGTGCACAAATAATTTACAGACCTTTATAAAAATATTAATTTTACCTTAACTTAAGTCAATAACTTCTAATCGTTTTTCTATTTGTTTTTCATTCATTCATATATTCAGGACAGTTTCAGCAAGGTATCTCACCAAATTTACGCTCATAAAAAATTGAAGCAAGAACAGTTATGTTCCTAGAAATTCTGTCTATCGAGAGGTGAGTTTGTAAGACAAATGGACATTGAGGCAAGACTTGACTGTAAACAGAAAAAGGTCAGATGAGTATGTTTTAAAAGGAACAGATCTATGTAAACAATATTTGTGAATGCATTGGTTCACTAGAGGGAAAATAATGAGCACTTCACCAGGCTAAGAGAAGTGTGCAAAGCCTTTGAAAGGGGTGCTTAGCAAACTTCAGTGGCATGAATAAAGCACCCACTCCATAAAGTACTAAAGTAACTGCAACCTCTAGAACTCTTGGCCCAGGTGAATCGAAGTCTGTCTTTGGCTGCCTGTGCATGCATGAACAGACATTGCTTCTGCAAGTTGAAAGAATCTGCATGTATATTGAGACAATCAGGAAAGGTTATTTTGAAACACTGGATCTTCTGGAGATGTAGAGGCTATTCACAGGAGGGAATGTACTTTCTGATGCAACCATTTTAGAGATTTTGCAGAGAGGATTAGAAAAATATAGCCTTTCAAAAAATTTAAAATGTAATTACAAACTATTTCTGGAGTGTCATTTTATATAAAGTTAAAGGACCATAAATAGACCTTCAAATCAAACCTTGCCTAGGTATTTTTCTTGGTAGTGGCAACATGCCTAGGTATTTTTCTTGGTAGTATTATGGAAATAATTTGTTATTGCCACTTTTTGGATATATTTGTGGCTTCACATTTGATTCCTACCAGCCTGGATTTTATGTTTCACTCATTCACAAATAAACCTGTTTTGATGCTACTTGTCTGAGAAAAGTCTCTGAGACCAGTCAAGGACAGTTTTGCTGCTGCAACTTTCTGTAGACCTCTATCCTGACTGTTTTCATTAATAATTTACTCTATTTTTTTTACTAACATATATAGAGTAATAGTTTCCAAGTTGTTTGCTCTTAAAATTTAACAGAAACTAAATCTGATTATAACCAAGATGGGGGAGATGATAAAGGCATTAGTAGAGGAGAGGTACCCATGACTGAACCTCAGCATCTCTGACATGCGATCACTCAACCTCAGAAAAGGATACACTTCATATCAAATATTAAAAGATTTGAAAAAGAATTTAAAATAATTCTATAATTCCTAATAAGGTTCTTTGTACTTCCTATTTGCTTGTTTTATTTGTTTGTTTGTTTGTTTAATTTTATGTTATAATAAAAGGATATTTCAGAACAGATTTTTTTAAAAAGCCAAAATAGTCTTTGCAACTACACAATCAAATGTTAAAAAAAGGGGGCAACATGTATGATGCATGTAAAGAAGGAGCAGGACTTTGACAGCTGCTTTGGCTGCTGTCTTGACTTTTTTGACCTTCTTCTTGGATACCTACCATGATGTTTGCAAGCTAAAAGATATGACAACACAACAACAGCTGAATCAAAAGAGATGAGGAAACAGGGTAAAGGAAGGATAATCTGCCTCACAGTATTTGCAATTTGCATTTTGACCAGCTGGGATAAAAGCTGTTCCAATACTGAGGAAAACCAGCAGCAGCTATCCTTTCAGCAAAGATAATAAACTAGTCCCACTGCTCTTTTGTATGTATGATAGAGAGTGATTAATTTGGCTATTTGCAGTTTCAGATGAAAAAAAAAAACACTTGGTGGTAGCACCAAGCTAACCTTGACTGAGCCCTAAACCTAATGACAGACCCAGAAAGGATGTGCTGTAAGCTAGTTTAGGAAATCAAATCAAAACAAAAAGAGCCATCTATATGATGGAAGACAGTGATAAATTACTGCTCTTGAGGAGAAAAATGCATAGGTACATCTATAAAATAATCTGTAGACTTTACTTTTATTTATTTCATTAACAATGCTTAGTGGTCTGTATGGGCCTGTTACATGGAAACTGTCTTTGTTGGCTCTCTGTCTGTGGCTGGACATTTGGTATTAGTGAGATAGTGGCTATATCATATGAAGCTTTGTATATGAAGCTGAGTGCACAACCACTAGGGATTTAGCCAGCAACTTGTTGAATGCAGACAGAACTGGATAATAGCAGCAGTCTGTAGCTATTGCCCATATAGCAGGATGCAATTACCTAACAGAAGTTTTTGGTTTGTATTGCAGTTGATGTGTTGAAGGGCGAAGTTTTGATTTCCACATAATAACTGTGACTTAATAACATTTAAGTTTTATCAGTGTATAGAACTATTTACGATAGGAAATACATTTCAGGAGGGTTATGCATTTGGCTGAGCAGGTTTATCCATCATCAAATACAATTGGGTGCTTGCTTTTCAATATATTTTGTTTGGTTATTTTGATAAAATTGAGAGTCCCCCCCTTCCCCTTTCTTAAAAAGAAAACTAAGCAAAATAAGGTTCATTTTTATTTTTATACAGAACCAAGTCACTGCATGCCAAACCCTATTATTATAAATGCTGCACTATGCTATCATAAATAATTGATTTTTGTCATAAAGCTATTTAGAGGCCATAAGGCATCTTCAAACTTGCAGAAGAATACATTATAATTTTTTTTCACTGTTAGCTGCCTGTTGCTTTCTTATGGTTATAAATACCTTATGTTAACACTTGCTAAAATTCTTTATTCAGAATGATAAAAACTGTTTTTGATGTCATAACAGAAAAAGGAATGTATGTACCAGGTGAATCAAAGGGAACAATAGCTTAAAAAGTGTTAATTTGAAATACTTTATATCAGGCAAAGAACCAATTTAATTAAAATAGGTCCACCAAATCTGGATGCAGAATTACTGAAGTATCATTACAAAATAGCAAAGTGTTAGTGATTCTGTGGGTCTTTGCTTATATGGTGGTCACCCATATTTCTGCTACTCAGATCTTACAGCCCTAACGCAAATAATTTCTGAAAAGCTGAAGGACAAATCACCACTTCATTCTTCCTTGACTAATTGGCCTTGTTTCAGATATATCCTTTCATATACTTTCAGAGATATAGGATCTCTGTAACCAATTATGTGGATTAATCATAATTTTCCAATGCAGATTTCATAGGAAATGATGGTTGTCTTCTATGAGATAGTCCTTAGCTTGTGGTTTGTAGATACTTGGATGAAATTTAAAAGCAAAGGGTTGAATATTAGATGTAATAATTTTGCTATTGTTGTTCTAAAGCATTTGAATTACTGCTTTATGACATAGATGTGTTAAACATTCAATAAGATTAATGTTTATTTTACTTTGAAATCTTTCCAATTAAAAAAAAATCCAATGAAAGAAAAAAATCCAAGCATCTTCTTTTTGTGTGTGTGCCATTATCACCATTGTAGCTCTTGATTAAAAAAAATACACTGCAAAAAAAACTCTGTTCATTCATTCTAAAATCACGAATGGAAAAGTTTTAGATAATTTGAGTCAGGGCAGTCAGGGTAAAGATTACTGACCCTTTCTGGAATGGAACAGAATGGAACAGAATGGAACAGAATGGAAAGGAACAGAACAGAATTATTCAACACATAAGGAATTTGTCTCCAGTGCAAAATCTTCCAATGTACATGCAAAGCAACAGAGTAGTAATAATCATAGTACTGTATACAGTTCTGGACACCATGTTTTCAAAAGATAATTACAGAGTAGTGAAGGCTCAGAGAAATATAACTAATATAATACAGAGATTTGAGAATATGCCTTAGGAAGATCTAAGATAAACGAGACACAAGAGCAACATATTATCATTAATTAAAAGAAAACACTCTACATATCCAAATTTGATTTGAAAGTATTTTTTCTTTCAAATTCATGAACACATATGTGTCTTTCTTTCAGGTACATGGACAAATACATAGTTAAAAGATGAGAATGTAATTTTAGCTTGGATGTAAATACAGTTCATAGTGGTTCCTCAAATCATAAAAGTGCTATTGAAAGAATTATCCTGGTAAGGAGAAAAAGTGAATTAGGAACCACGACAATACATTTCCCATCCCTTCCTATTGATCTCTAAGTAGAAAGGAGGCAAATGAAAAATCCTCTTTATTTTCTTCAGGCCAACATCCAAATATGGCTCACAGAGATTGATGATAATTACTGATAATTTTGGTCCCCACTGGTTGCAAAAAGGCAGCAGGATTTTACTGGACACATTACAAAATACACAGATATGCACAAATCTTTTCCTTTCTTTGAATATCCAATATGTATACTTTCAAGGTTTATAGTTGTGTAATCAAATAATGTATATAACATGTTTAAAAAATGTTTTCAGTTGATGCAAAGATTTTTCCTAACAGTCTGCAGGGGACTTTCAAGGCTTCACACACTTTAGTTAACTCCCAGCAGTGAACTCCCCTGATAGGGTTTTTCAAACCAGAAATATGGGGGGGAAAACCATGAAAAGTGCAGAGTGATAAGAGAAATAAGTAATGGCATAAAGTACAACAGTATAGGCCCTCTGCCTCCTTCCATAATAAAATTCAGAATCGCATCAATAAAAATATCAAAGCAATGCTAAAACTTGTGGAAAATTTGAAGAATGAAAGTCCCTTTAAAAAAAACTTGAGGAAAACTGAAAGATTTAAGTCTTGTTTTAAAAGTAACATTGTGTGTACTTGTATATCTATAGTTCTGTAGTTAAGTCTCTAACATTTCCTTTTATAACTTTATCCATATTAGTATCTCAATACTAAGTTATTTTATTATTAGAAATGAAAAGCCAAGACAATCCTGGGTTGCATTAACAGAGGGATAGAATCAAGATCACATCAAGTGTTAGTACTGCCTTATAAAGTCTTATTAAGACCACATTAGGGAAACGGTGGTTCACTGGTTAAGACGATGAGCTTGTCAATCAGAAGGGTCAGCAGTTCACTGGTTTGAATCCCTAGTGGTGCGTAACAGACTGAGTTCCCGTTACTTGTCCCAGCTTTTGCCAACCTAGCAGTTCGAAAGCATGTAAAAATGCAAGAAGAAAAATAGGAACCACCTTTGGTGGGAAGGTAACAGCGTTCCTAAATGCCTTTGGCATTTAGTCATGCCAGCCACATGACCATGGAAACATCTTCAGAGAGTGCTGGCTCTTCAGCTTTGAAATGAAGATAACCACCACCACCCCCTAGTCAGGAACGACTAGCACATATGTGCAAAGGGAACCTTTACATTTACCTTTAAGACCACATTTAGAACACGGCATCCAATTTTGGTCACCGTATTATAAAAAAGATGTAGAGACTCTGGAAAGAGTGCAGAGAAGAGCAACCAAGATGATTAGGGGGCTGGGAGATAAACATATAAAAATGGTTGCCAGAATGGGGTTTATCTAAAAGGAGTAGACATAATAGCAGTGTTTCAATATTTGAAGGTTGCCATAAAAAAGATGGGGTCAACCAGGAGTGGGTTCCTGCCAGTTCTAACCTTTTCTATAGAGGAGGATCCACAAATCTACTGTGCTGTTTAGAATCGGTTCCAGATCCCTCCCCCCGCCCGTCTGCACCACGCTTGCCCCACCCCCGCTCACTGATTGGCTGGCTCACCAATCACCCCACCTGCCTTTAAGATTCCGATCTGAACCTTAAAGTCTTAAAGCTGTCAAGTTTGAACATCCCTGGTTTTTTTTTTTCTAAAGGGTTAGGGGTGCAATGGTCTTATAACTTGACAGCTTTAAGACCTGCACACTTCAATGCCAGAGTTCCTGAGGAGGAATTCTGGGAGTTGAAGTCCACAAGTCTTAAAGCTGTCAAGTTTGAACACCCCTGGGGGGTTTTTTCTCTAAAGGGTTAGGGATACAAATGTCTTGTAACTTGACAGCTTTAAGACTTGCGTGCTTCATATGTCAGTTTCTGAGCCAACATTTTGGTTGCTAAACAAGAGCGTTGTTAATACCACATTTCAACACATTTTACAAGTTGGCCACGCCCACCCAGTCACATTACTGCCAAGCCACTCCCACCCGGTCACATGGCTGGCAAGCCACTCCCACAAAGCAGGCCACACCTACAGAAGATGTTCTAAAAAAAATTGAAATCCACCACTGGGGTCAACCTATTTTTCAAAGACATGACAAGAAACAATGAATGGAAACTAATCAAGGAGAGAAGCAACCTAGAACTAAGGAGAAATTTCCTGGCAGTGAATTAATCAGTGGAAGAGCTTATCTTCAGAAGTTGTGCTTGCTCCATAACTGGAGGCTTTTAAAAAGAAACTGGAAAATCACTTGTCTGGAATGGTATAGGCTCTCCTGCTTATGCAGGAGGTTGGACTAGAAGATCTCCAAGGTTCCTTCCAATTCTGTTATTCTTTTAAGAAAATAAAATATGCTCAGTTCCTACTCCTGTTGTATTTCTAAATGACACATCCCTTTCAATTAATCTTGTCAGTTTTGTTACTGAATTTAATTTATGTAATACTAAATCAAATAAATGATTATCAGTTGATGTTTTAGTTAGGAATCAAAATATGATCTTCTGGCTTATTTCATAAAATTGACAGATGTAAATATATGGATTTTAAAAACTAATTGCACAGAATTCATTTCATTTTCAATCCAAATCTATGCCAATGTTAGAACTTTGTTGTTCTGAATTTGCAAAGAAAATCTGCATACAATATTTTTAAAAAGTATGTTTAACTTAGAATAAAAGAAATATGCAAATATTTTTGATATCAGAAAGATAAACTTAGAGAGTATAGGGAATAGATGCCAAAGTTTTACTTCATATGTTTTTTCCATTAAACTCATTTACCAATATATAATCATAAATGTTTTTATATGTTTTATTAATTAACAGCACAGCAAAATATATTATAATTAATGCATTAAAATGGGTTGAACTTGATTGCAGAATGGAAGTCACATGTTGTCGTTTTTTTAAACATAAGGATTCCAGAAATCCTTATTTGATCAACAGAAATTTGGTTAGGAGAATAGAATTAGATATCTAAAGAAGGGAAATGTTGACTAACCAGCACATTCAATGTGAGCAGTTCATGCTGTAACATTTTAGATTCTTCAGGTTCTGCTAATCATAAATAAGTCTGGGAAATTAATCTGATTACTGCCTTAGATGGATAGGCATTTTACTATTCTCTAGTACAACAAATATATTTATCATTTACTCTTAAAATTTATTTAGAAGTAAAAATTATAATGCTCAGTGGGCCTTTCTCATAACAAATCAGTGGTAGGTTCCTACTGGTTTGGACCAGTTCGGCCAAACCAGTAGTGGTTTGGTGGCCTGGTTTGCTGGAACCAACAGTGACCCAGGCCTGCCACGACCCTGAACTGGTTCTCTAGGCGGTGCCTATGGCAGTGCCATCTTGTTTTTCAATTCTGTACATGCGCAGAACAATTTTAATTGTATTGTACATGCACGCACAGCACGCATCAAGCACATGCATGCATCATGTGTGCGCTCGTGCACGGCATGCTCACGAGCAAATTGGCAGTAGTGCCTGCCGGAACCCACCCCTATAACAAATATAATGATGGATGTTAGATAGAGATAAATAGAGACAGGGGTAAATCGATAGATCAATAGAGATAGAGATGATAGAGATAGAGACATAGAGATATAATTATAGCCTTAATATCTCAATTCTTTGGAGATAAGTTAAAACCTCTGAACTCAATTAAACTTGCATCTTATATGATTAGATAGTTGGTGAATTAAGTGCTTCAATAATAAAATTAGTTTACCATTATATTTTTACAGAAGTTACTTTCCTAGATAAACAATACATAAATACATCTGAAGTGAATTAGTGAATGAAAGTAAAGTGTGAAGTGTTACTCTTGTAATACATGAAAGATTATATGAGATTTTCCAAAATACATTTTCCTGGGCCTATTAAGCATCCTTTAAATATATTTATCTGCTATTAATACCTGACCATGTTCTGTTTTCCTTTAAATTCCTTCTTGGGGTTTGTGTGTTTCATAACAGTTTAAACTTAGTTACTAAACACAATTGCAGTTGTGCTTAGCCAAGAAAATCTATTTTAAAAACTCAATTATGAGACAATTCAGCAAGAGATTTCACACATAAATTCAAGCAGCTGAAGCCACCAACCCTTATATATCTTATACGGTCCACTGGATGATGGTTAAAAAATAAAGTGATGTCAAGGAGGCTATGACACATTGAACTAAACGCTTAAATCACTATCACTCTCCAGCATCTTTATTGTATGAACTGAACTTGGATATGTTGCCTCTTAAAGATTCACAGTCAATTATTATTGATAACTTTTACAGTTAGGTGATAATTCCCACATCAGGTTCAATGATTGAGATGTTAAACATAGTTCTTATAATTTGGCTACTTTGCTGAATAATGATCTTGACACTGAACTTGATAATTAACTGCATGATTTAAGAATTAATTTTTTACAAATCTATAAAATTATATACATAATCTTTATAATTATACAATTTTCTATATAAATAAGTTATATTTGTTCTTATTATAATTTATTTTGAATGCTAGTATAATCTACTATAATTATGAAAGACAAGATAATCTATCGACTTCAATGGACTATTTTCTTTTTTTTTCTTAAAAAATAGAAAAAAGGGGGAAATAGAGGATATTTATTTTATAATATATATTATTACATAAATGTAGCTCATGATTTTGAAACTGATGGACATATTTTCCCTCATTAACCAATGAACCATAACCACAACTACATTTAAATATATTAGGAATGATAGAAGGACATGTTACAGTTTTAATGTAACCTTATTCTATGGCATTTTCTAAAATAATAATAATAATAAACAAGCAATTTCTCGTTTCAGACCTAACAAACTTACCAGGAGTACATCCCACTGAGTTTACTTTGATATATGAAAATATATGTTTGCTTTGTGATTCATTAAATATTAGGTTTAAGATTCAAAGTTTTGTACAATCTGAAAGAGTAACTAGAAATGTTAGCAATGACATTGAGTTAGGAATATACTATTGAAAGTGAGTAGCAAAAGGGGAGAATTCAAAATTACTGTAGAGGCCTTCTACAGGGAGAGCAAGATACATGAAAAGATTATCATTTAGAATTCCAATTCCATGAACGGTGAAGCTGCTTAAATGTTAATGACTTTATTGATTGCATTATCAGATAAAACAAAATGCAGGTAATTTTGCTAATCTATCCAAGTACGTTAAAATCTAGAAGTTTTCACGCTAAAAAAGTGGATATTTTTCAGATTATATGATACCTATAGTGAGACCAAGTATAGCTTTACATTTTTATTTCATATTTACAAATGTTAGATTTTGCTACTACAATTTAGCTGTATGAGCAAAGGAGCAAATTAGGAAGTTAGTAATGGCATGGTTTATACGCTTCATAAGAAACAGCTTTATCAGGTGCGAAGTATACATAAAACCTGAATCTGATTTATTTCATAGATCATTTTTTCTCCTCAAGTCCTTCATTGCTTAATTTAGGAGAAAACTTCAAAGATGCACTACTGACATCTTTGAAGCATCCTGCGGAAACTGAATCTGAATAGCCCCTTTTACAAAGGCTTGAATTCATGATCTAACAAGGCTCAAAAAGCAAATGACCCTGTTACTGCTTCTTTCTCAATAAGGGTCAGGCACAGTTTTGCATTTACAACACACTAACTTTGAAATTCTTCCATATGATATGGAATAGTCTGCTATAATGAGTGCCATGATTGTTAGCCTGCTGTTTAGAATTTAATACAGAATTTTAACATCAGCCAATTTAAAATGCACATCTCATCAGAACCTGAACATGGTTGCTTTACCTTTTTAATCCCATTTCTATTCTTGCTTAAAATAAGCCTCTAAAATGAGATAAAACGAAGGTCACTTAAATAGGGCCAGAGAACACAAAAATTGGTCCTGACTGCCAAGAGAGGCAATTGGTTGTCCCTCTAACCCTCCCCCCAATAGATTTCATTGCTGTTTGTCTTGATATTCCACTGCTCTTTATTTCCAGATGCAGAAGCTGAGACCACACATCACTGTTTTTTTTCTTTTTCTTTTTTTTTCTTCCTCCAAGCTAACTGTACTTAAACTTTGTATCTGATCAACTTAAGTGTATTGGATTTGAAAACAGTTAGTCAATTGTTTTCAGTCCCTAGGTGGTGGTTTATGGTAATGTTTGCATCAATACTAACAAAAGCCATACTGCAGTACAAAGTACATCAAGGAAATGAAAGACAAGGCTGCCTGTTGTCAGCTCTGTCTACAATAAAAGCAGGATTCAGGACTAGGGCAGAGATTGTTACGGAAGCGTAAAAATGAATGAACCACATAAAGCAGAGGGATGATGGTTCACATCAAAGGTGCAAGGACTGGCTAATGGACAAGGTTGCACATAGGCCAGGAGACTGTAACCTGGACTCATCTGACTAGACAAAAAAAAAGTCAGAATAAAACAGCCCAGGAAGATTTGAGATTGAGAACCAGGGGATGCTATCCTGTTGGTTCTTAAAGAGAAACAACCCACCCTCTTGAGCAAGGGGATATTGACCCACCTGACATGAAAAGTTTAGAGTATGTAGCATTGCTTGGAATTCAGTAACGAGGTAACATGTACAAGGGACAGGAATTATTTGAACAGCATCAGAAGCATCTAGGTAAAATAGCTCAGTTAAACCATGACTAATTTCTCAAAACTACTCCTTACAAGTAGTCTTGGATGCAAACACATATACAAGTACACCTACATATGCACATGTAATGGGCAAATGTGCCACACCATAATAATGATAAATTAGTAAAATGTGGGATATTTTTTTATTCTCACTTGTCTTGGCCTGCTTTATCATATATAATTTAAAAGAAAACAATTAAAGGAACTAAATGCTGCAATAATATGACATTCATACAATGGCATCTATTAATATAAGAAGGTAGTTATCCTTTATTTGAAGCCTAACCTCTGGATACCTGCTGTGCTACTAGATGTGAGAATGTCAGAGAAAAATAAGTGAAAGCATATCTCGTCATGGGGTAAATTGCCTGTTGAAAAGAATTGTGTTTAGTTTCTCATTTGAATGCTGCTTTCTTAGAGAAAGAAAGAAAGAAAGAAAGAAAGAAAGAAAGAAAGAAAGAAAGAAAGAAAGAAAGAAGAAAGAATGAATCAAGCGGTTGGGGGTGAGTTGGAAGAATTGTTATCAAGGTATAGGCTAATCTTTCCTGGCCAAATGAGAGTGAGAAAAAGAAGGGAGGGGAATATCCACTTCAACAAAAGATACAATCCAAAAAGAAAAGGGTAATAACATCTCTCTTATCCTTTGTCTCATATTCCTATTTCAATATATTTTAGGCTTTTTATCATCAATAGACAAGTTTACAGGCTATAGAAGAGTTGTAAAGCAACCAAAAAGAAAACAGAAGGAAATATAATTCATTGAGAACGCTTAGAATATAATAAATAAAAAATAATAAAAAAACCCTTTTATTTCAAGATGTGCAGCATTTCATAATATTTTGCACAGTGTTTTGTAGATTCTAATACTGCTCATAATATTCTTATGGTACTACAATATCTTGATAAATCTGCTTTCGATGATGTATTGTTAAATATTACATATTTCCCTACATTCCACATTGAGAAATGAAAATAACATCAGAATATTCCAGTAAAAATATTATCTAAGTGAACAAGCTATTTACTTAAGGTAAGGATAAAGAAAAAAATATGCTTAATATTGCCAGGTATTTCACATATCATTCTTCACATTTTAAATTAGTATAATTTGCACAATTGCGTGCTCTATAGCAAACTGCAATTCTCTTCATATCTGCTATATAAAGAATCTAAAAACAGATTATATTAAAAGAAACATCAGGGTGTAAAAACTAAAGAAAACAAGTAAAAAAGAACATATACCCTGGAATCACCATCTTTACTTGACCTACCTTATCTGTTGCAAAATGCAAAATCCCTTGAGAGGCCTTGACTAATTTTCCTAGTAAAGTCTTCAGTGACACATAAACCATCAAGGGTTGAATTCACATTTCAGTCACTTTAAAAACAACATCCTTTTCAGTCTACCGAGTTTTTATTAAAACTTCCATATCTTTTCCTATATCTATTTCTTATCTCTGTATTTATTTTTCTATCATACAGACTGTGCAAAGAAACAGATTTTCAAGCAAGACCATTTACATTTAATTATCAGCATGACATCTATATTTCTATATATCAATTCAGCATTGATAAATCTATTTTTCAGAAATTAGTTAGTAGCTGGAAAATGAGACATTTAAAATAGAATAATGCTGTAATTTTTGAAGAACTTAAAAAAAGATCACTCAAGAATGGTAGTGTCAGAAAATTAAGCATCATAAGATTCTTTTTGAAACAAGTTATTAATGCAATTTCCAATAAGAAGATATAGGTTGTACCTACGTTGCTAAATTTCATTACAGGAAGGAATTGCTCCAGTTTTATATAAAAATCCCCAACCCATTCAAAATGACAAAATGTGTTTGGATAGAATTAAAAAAAAATTCAAGGACATTTGAACGTTAGCTGTCATTATGGTCCAATACACTATTTATTTCTTTGGTATGCATCTCCTGACCTGTATATAAAATTCATAGTTTCAGAAGTGACATGTGCAAGCCTTGGACAACAGGGGAAAAGGCATATTTCCTGACCTCGTAACCATAGCAACCACTTGCTGATTGGTAGCAGGCAAGCGTTCCATCCTTTACCACTGAAGGCAAGTATGTAAGATTGCTGGCTTTGTTTGTGGTTCCTGCTTTATTTACATGAAAACGTGAATGCCAGTGGGTTTTTTTCTTTCTTTTTTTTTTTTTTTTTACAAAAACTGGTTTTTTGAAATGTTATAAGAAAGAAAATGAGAAAGAAGAATTGTGTTTGTGGGGTATATTTATTTACTTATTTATTGTCATCTAATTAACAGAATTTATTTCTGATTGTTTCATTGCCTTTAAGAAAATGTGCACCTCCACAAGTTAAGAAGTGTTATTAATGTCCTTCTAAATCATAAGTATTCCTACCCTCACTTTTAATATTTGGGCACTGTTTCAAACGGGGGGGGGATCCTCTTGGACATTTATGCAAATAGCAGGCTTATACTTTTTATTGAGACCTTTATTATTATTATTATATAATAAATATTTTCCTAAAAAATCCATGGAGGTGGCCTAGAATTTTAAAAATACTAATACAAATATATTGTCTTTAATGTAAGTGGAGCAATTCCAGGGTTAAAAATAGTTCTTGCCTTGTTTTTAGTGTAGGATTAAGATGGTACACCTTTGCTTTTAAAATGGAAAGCATTAAGTTCCATAAGGTTATGAACCGAAGCACAATTATCTGAGATTAAGGTCTATTATGCATAGAATTTACTTAGAAATAAATATACAAAGACTTGTGCTATAGAATGATATGAAATTAGTTCTTAGTACAATAAGACAGTCTCCTTTGTGGCTAATAAGTCCAATATTCCCCCCTTTACCCCTCCCATCTCCACATATGCATCCCCTATAAAAATGAAAATGGAATTCTATATAACGCAGGGTGGAATGAATAATCTATGCTCTCTGCAGTGATATAAGACTCAGCTAGTATGAAGATGTATTTGTATTTACTCCTGCTCTTTATGGAGAGAATTTATCTCCAGGTCAGTGTGTCTGTAAGGAATAAGGCGATGAAGGAAAGACAATTCTTTGTTCATAACATAATGTGAACAACAACAAATAAAAAATAAAAATAACAAGGTGTAATATTCTTTTTTATTTACACAGTATTATCTTATTCATATATTGCTTTTATATAGATTACAGTTTCTGTTAATAAATCACTTGAAAGTTCCCAACTGTTTTTATTGCTAAATTATTAGTCATGTATTTTTGCATGTAACTTTTTAACTACCATGTTCATTTTTACCAAGTCTATTTGCAAAACAAAACAGAAATCATACCAAAACACATAATATTTCCTTCCTCCACCTAATATTTTATGGATTATATCCTGAAAACAAAGGTATAGCATAGTACTAACATCAAAGGACGTATTTCCACAAATTATGTCTGAATTGAATATTCATCCTCTGCAAAATGAACAAATGTTCTAAAAATGTGTATTGTATAAGCATTGCATTGTTCCAAGTGAAAATATCTGCAAGGATTGAGAAAAACCTTGACTAAATGAAAAATAAAATTGATCATAGTTTGTTTATAGTTATAAAGAGCTATTACACCTGAAGATCTACACTCTGGTGAATAATATAATTCTTTGTATTACATTAGGTTTTAAAATATATTATGTGTATTTATTTGTGCAAAACTTAGTCATGTTAGCAAAATATAAGCAAAATGTGTTTATGAACTGAATTTAAAGAAGCCCTTGCATGTTTCTTTCATGTATTAGGAATTTTATTATATCACATTCTATTGAAAGAAATGTAACTGAAGACAGTCCATTAAAGAAAACATTTTCTCTGTAAGGTCCCTTTTTTTAAAAAAAACCTGAAATCTTACAGTTGCTACCTTTGTATGTAAATACAATTGTGTAATAGGTTCAGTTAGAAACTCTCCCCAAAGTGAAGCAATTCAAAGAGCTTTTTGATATTTCAAGTTTTAGAGCATTTTAAATAATTCTCATTATATGGAATTAGTCTATATTTAACCAGATTCAAGCTTGCACAGTAAAAACAGGATAACAGGGCAAGATCAATCTTTGATGTATATGGGATTCAAACTGAACCTTAAATGTGGAAATTGCCTTTGTATCATCCACAATCATCTCGTAATTCAAATATTTAAAATAGCACCACTTTGGGAAGACAAAAAGGCTTAAATTACTAAAAGATTGTTTTTCCCCCTCACACTATTTTTATGCTGAAAGTTGTACTTTTTTTTTCACCAGATAGCTTGTAAGGTTAATTTTCTGCTATGTAAAATATTTCCAATGCACTAATATTAAACATAAATTAGATTTATATTGAGAATGCTACAGAATTGGCTCTATAATCAACATAAATTGAATGTAATTGTAAGTATTGTTGCCAGATTAAATGCAACTGTATTTATCACCTATTCTAAATGAGGTAAGGAAGATGTAATAAATTATTTATAGCATCCTGAACATAATGCTGATTAAAACAAACCTTTATTAATATTATTAATAAATATTTTTAATATTTTGTACACTTAAAGAGGCTAGTAATTTTAACATAAACCATTGCTTGTATCTGATTATTCAGATATGTTATTTGACTAAAATATTTGATTGGTACAGATAATACTCAGTGTTCCAATGTCCTGAATCTGATTTTTCCCCTCCATTCGTTGAATATCTAAGTAAGCATGTCGTATTGTATTAATATCATAATTCAAAGAGAAATTTATTAAACCTCGTCCCAGCATTCTCATCAGAGCTAAAAGTTGCAAATTCTAGGTGGCAGAGCCTAGACAGTGATATCAAATTTTAATAACAATTTCTCTTCTTCAGTCAGTGCTACAGCGAAGAAAAGCATAAATTGCTGTGACTGACCGTTAGTTGTTACAGAAGCAATCTGACTTACCCACACCCTTATTTCAGTGTGTCTGTTCTGTCCCTCAGCTGTATTAATGATAGCATGAAAGGTCACATGATAAACGAGTGACAAAAATATCAAAACATATTAGCCTGTAGCTTTGTTATCAGCGTATGGCAGAGATGACAGAAAATTGTATTTTTTCCCCTGAATAATTTTGCCTTACATTTTGCTGGCTAGGCAGAGTGAATTAGGGAAAAATTTATGCTTCTGACTGTTTGTCTCCTTTTCTGATATACTTGAAGTAATAATGTACATTAATAATAGGGTGTACACAGAGGGAAAAGGTAAGAATTCAAGAGAAGACAGTCTAATTCAATTGCACAAGGTACTACTCTTGTTTTTCCCCCTCACAAAAACAATTTCTTTTAAGAAATATGCAGAGAACCAAATATCATTAATACTAATAATGATTTCTGCTGAGTCCTTTGGTTACAACAAAATGAATGGTCAATTGAACAAAATAACAAACATCAACAAAACCCCAAAACACTTTAGTGTAATGAGTCTATATTGCACACGATTATACTTCTAGCTACAAATATACACGTTCTTTAATTAAATAAGGTCCAATCCTTTTTTTTAATGTGGACTCAATGATAATAAATTAAAGACCAATAGAACCCTGGCCAGTTTACAGTCTGACTGAAATTGTAGGGCTGGAAAAGATGAGGTGAGTAAAACTGGAAAGAGAAAATAGAATAGTCATATATGGTAAGTAGCTAAGTTCAAGTTTCTGTTTTGTCTGGAATGAAGTTCAGTTCTTACACACGTGGTGAGATTCAGCAAAGAAGGTTTTCAAAGAGTACCAGCGCAGTTCCAATTTTTCATAAAACTCTTCAAAAGTAGTAACTTCAAATACAAGATTCTGTTTCATTAAAAGTTATATTGAACTATTATTTGTTTGAGCAGATGTACATTTCTTTGCATATTAGAATAAGTTATAATTTAACTTATTGGACAACCAAGTAAAATTTGAAATTATAGCCTGAAGCCTTCAGAAATTGTTGGGTTGGATTAACTGTAGTTTTTTAAAATTTCTTTACTTTCTCTGTGCCAGAGACTAATCTCTCAGTTATTGTATCCATACTTCATTTAGCTACACAAAGGCATTATCAGTTAGGAAATAAACTTACTCATACACTGGAATCTCATTGATGTTCTAAATATCTTTTTTTTTACTTGGCACCTGACCCTTTCTGTATCCATAACCATAACCATCTTCAAAACACCTCTGTTTATAGACTTCCCACTTACATTCATAGCAGCTTTGAAATAAGATACTTTTTAAAAATTATCCAGGAATATATTCAGAAAGGTTAATTTTACTCTGACAAATTTAACCCAGTTGTTAAACTGATGCAAATTCACATTGTTTTGAAAAGAAGTAGGGTACATAATATAGATTTTTGTTCCTCAATACTTAATGTCCTTTGAAGCCCTCTTCCTGGAAAAACCATTTATGCCACCTCAGCACCTAGATCCCTCCAAAGAGACAAATAAAGTCAAAATGTGTACTTTAGAGAAACCAAAATCCTAAATATAGAGGTTGTATTAACAGCAATTGTTTCAGAGACCACAAAAAAAATATTATGTCCATTGTTCTTTTGTTTTCCTGTAACAGTCATGGGGTTAAAGAATGTTTTCTATGCTTCAGCTGCATTATCATCAGCTCAGTTATAATAGATAACTATTTTTCCTTGCAGGCTCCTGCAGCTGTTAGTTGACTGATACAAAGGTTGAAATTCTGAATGAGGAAGAGGTAGTAGTCTTTCAAAGATAAAGAGAAATCTAGAGTACATACAAATATGTATCACTATCAGAAGCATCTGCAGATGGAGTCAAAGAAGATGGCAACTTCAATTGTACAACCACCTACAATTTTTACACATATAAAGGAGTAGCGATTCATTCACATAAGTTGCAGTTAACCTCTTGCCTGTTTTGACCACCACTGCAGACACCAACAATAGGAATTGAAATTATTCCAGAACACTGACCATCCACAAAATAGGTGATCATTTCTTTGACACACCCAAAATATAACAAATAAACATATACTCTTTATAAATTTATATAAATCATCATTTATAATAGCTTTCTTGGATGAACCATTTATCAAAGGACTCTGCAATAAACTTTTGCAATAACTAATAAACCATTCTCTCATTATTTGAATGACTTAGGTCATTCTCAGATAACTACCAGTGGTCAAGGGGAGTTGACTGTAGACTATGTAGTCCTTTTCACTATCTCCTGGAAACTGGGAACACTAGCAAGACACTGAACAAATCTATCTGGACTATAATAACAGTGATAACGAACAGTTAGTTACCAATAAAACTATATCTAGAACAATCCAGATTCAGAATCAGATCAAATGCTCATTCAATGGTATGAACTCCATACAATAGAAGGCAGAGAAATTTGTCTAAAGTGCACTCATCTCATTTCATACAGGCTTTTAACTGGCTAAGTTTTATTATTTGTTCTAAATACTACATAGCATAAAAATGGAAGGGCAATCCAGTCAGAGTTACATAACCAGAAATCCTGCATACTGTACAGATATTGATCAAAAATATAAATGTGGATGCAGCTATGTGCTGCCCATAGCAAATTGATTGTGTTATCAGAGTTCTCTGCAAAACTGTGTAGTTGGAGCATGTGTGGATTCATGTGTGTGCGAGTAAGTTGGGTTGTATGAGATTTAATTTTCTATTTTCCGTGTGCCTGAAAACAGACCTCCTGGCAAAAAGGGGAAAAAATAAAAATGAGGTCAGCCAGGACTCTAGAGATAAGAAAGCTTTTTGCTATGAAATATAAGAACCATCATGTAATAAATTCATTAATCTTCCTATTATTAACAAAGTTTTTTTTAATGCTCCACCTGTTCTCTGTCTACACCTCAGTAGCAAAACACTCATATAAAAACAGAGTCAAATATTGCTTAGTATCCAACCTCCATGTTTGTTTCAGGGAAGATCTATAGCAGTTTTTACTTGTTTCATTTAAACACTTATAAGCTGTTCAGAATCCTATTTTAAATCAGAATAGAGATGGAAGGGACCTTGGAAGTTTTCTAGTCCAATTTCCTGCTCAAGCGGGAGACCCTATACTATTTCAGATAGGTGGATGTCCAGTCTTTTCTTAAACCCTCCAGTGTTGGAACAACCACAAATTCTGAAGGCGATTTCTTTTCCATTGGTTCACTCACTGGTAGGAGGTTTCTCTTTAATTCCAGGTAGCTTTTTTCCTTGATTAGTTTCTATCTATTGTTTCTTGTCGTGCCTTCTGGTGCTTTGGAAATAAGTTGACCCCATCTTATTTGTGGCAGCCACTCAAATACCAGAATATGATCATTTCACCCCTACTCCTTCTTTTCTCTAGACTAACCATACCCAATTCCTGCAACCATTCCTCATACATTTTTCTCTCCAGGCCTTTAATCATCTTAGGTGCTCTTTTTTTCACTTTTTCTAAAGTCTCAAAATCTTTTTTGTAATGCAGTGACCAAAACTGGATGCAGTATTTCAGATGTGGTCTTACTAAGGATTAATAAAATGGTACTATTATATCACATGATTTTGATTCTATGCCTCTGTTTATAGAACCAAGGATTGTATTAGCTTTTTTGGCAGTCGCTGCACAGTGCTGGCTTATGTTTAAGTGATTGTCCACTAGGACTCTAAGACCCTCTCACAGTTACTGTTTCCAGCTAGTTTTCACCAAATCTTTTCTTATATCTTTGGTTTTTCCTGCCTAAATGTAAAACCTTGCTTTTCTCCACATTAAATTTCATGTTGTTGGATAGGGCCCATGGTTCAAATCTGAGCTTGTCTTCTGGTATGTTGGCTATTCTTACCAGCTTAGAGTCATTGCAAATTTGATGAGTTCTTCTATTTCCTCATCTTAGTCATTTATGAAGATATTGAATAGCAGTAGACTTAGCAATAGCAGTAGACTTATATACCGCTTCATAGGGCTTTCAGCCCTCTCTAAGCGGTTTACAGAGAGTCAGCATATTGCCCCCAACAATCTGGGTCCTCATTTTACCCACCTCGGAAGGATGGAAGGCTGAGTCAACCCTGAGCCGGTGAGATTTGAACCTCTGAACTGCTGATCTAGCAGTAGCCTGCAGTGCTGCATTTAACCACTGCGCCACCTTGGCTCTTAGCAGTATTGAGCCTAAGAAGGAACCTTGTGGTACCCCACTGCTTACTTCCCTCCATGTAAATGTAGTACTTGTCAACCTTGAAGCTGATCTGACCGAGGCCATTTTGAGGCTTCAGTGTTGCCACACTGGAGCTGAGGGATAGGGAAGGGGAAATAGAGAAAGCTGGAGTTTTGTAGCCAAAACAAAATACTTTCTCCTGGGAACCAAGGACATTCCCATAAGTGGCCAGAGAGAGAGGAGGAGTGAAGTTACCAGGCAACTGGACAGCACCTTGATTGGACCATGTGACTAGTTGTTTGGTGAAGTGAAAAACGTTTACTTTTAATTAGGTAAAACTGTGGGAACATTCAGAGTCAGTTTTCATCACCCTGTGCCAATATGATATATGCAATAAAACTATGAATTGCGGAATCAACCTGCCTCAGAGTTCTGTTTGCTATGGGTATATTACTTGGAACCCTACAGTACCATTAAAGACTACTCATTGAGTACAATTTGTCAGCCAGTTACAAATTCATCTGGTGGAGATCCTGTCTATCCCACATTTTTCTAGTTTACCAAGAAGTAGGTTTTGGTCTACTTTGTCAAATGCCTTGATGAAGTCCAACTACACTATGTCCACAGCATTTCGCTGGTATGATTTGAACAGCATTTCCATATGTGTGATCTGAGCTCCCTGCTAAAGCTCTGCAATTGCACAATCAAGCAAATACATGCAAAAGTCACCATGGTCCATACAAGGATAGAGGCATATGTAAGCTCCAGATGCTGAAATGAAAAAGAAATCTTCTTTGAATAAAGAAAAGGATGGGTAGGAGTCTACTTATCTGGTATTCTAGGCAACCTAAACATTATTGGAATAGTTTATATGTGTTTCTAAATTTAGGTAGTACAGGATTTTCAATCAGTCTATCATCAGCACACATCACTTTCCAAATGAATGAATCCATAATATAGGAGGGTCTGAATATTTGGCTTGGCCAATCCTAAATTTATTGTGACTATACATCATCCTGAATAGCACTACAATAATAGAGTATAATTTATCTTGAAATAAATAAAAGTATATTCAGTAAACTTGCTTTTTCCCATTTGTTTATGCATAATTATTTTTTAAAAATGTTTATATGCATAAAGATATGGACTAAAAGTCATTGGCAAATGCCTAATATGAAAAATTAATTCATTATTTAATATGCAGGAACCTCTATTTGGAAAAATGTCCTCAATTTTAAAAATGATTTTTTAAAAAATATGTAAGCAGCAGGTGTCACCGCAGATTTGGGACACGCAAATACCTAAGATTCCTGACCAAATTTGACATGCATATGGACATGAAGCTGTTATCTATAGCTTCTTTCTTTCTGACATCTGCTCACACAGAAAAAAAGAAAGATGTCTTCATTGCTGCTAGATGAAACTTGGTGCTCTTCTTTTTCTAATCTCAGTTTGGCAGGAAGGAGTTGGCAAGAAATCAGGAAAGTTTAAATTACAAATTGTAAAATTTAATTTGAATCAAATTGGATATCACATGAAGTTAAATAACTAAAAAGAGGGTCAGTTTCATGCTTTAATAAAGCTAACATATCACATTACTGAATGAATCTTCTGTTAATATTGAATGGCACCATCTAAAGTAGAAAACTTCTACTGTTCTATTTATCAGTGAGGACTTTTTAGATTTATAAATACATACCTATGAAGATTTATGGACTCAACATAGCTTACATAAAATCTCCAAAATGATGGCAAATGTAACTGCAAATTTAGGCATAGTTTTTCATAGTACTAAAAAACAGTATAAGCATCCCCTTTTGGCATATTCCAGATGTGTATATTCCTGAACAACAACCCATTCCACTGAATATCCTGACAGCGGATGATGAAAAGTCATTGACCTATTTGGGTTGGACAAGATTGGGAAGGCTAGAGGAATGAATTAGTAGAGGCTAGAAGAAAACTGTATGGCTACTATTCTATAAGAAATATTTTGGGTACATGGATGCATTGTAGTTATATGTCACACTATAATAACTAAACTGTCACAATCATTGTGCCATAGGGAGTAGCGATCAAGACAGAGTGAAAGAACATAATCCTCTCCTATTTTTTTAATCAATGTGGAAAAGATTGCCAGAGTTTCCATCTCTTTGTAATAAACCTCCTACAGATTCCTTCCAGTGTTCAATTTTCATGATTTCTAGTTTTCAAAGATCTTCCGTGCCTTCATTTAATTATAGATATTGTCAGTCAAAAATAGAAGTATCATTTGGGAGGGAGGGAGTTAATGGAAATCCCTAAGAATAGGTAATTAATACTTTTTTTATATTCAACTACATAGCCACTTTTCTCTGTATCACAATTTTTAAAAAGAGAATAGGCTCATCTAATCCAGAATCTTTTTCCTTTATGGTCTATAAATATATTGCATACAGATTCCACATTTTTGAGGTTGCAGTGATAAGAATTCTTTGATCTGCTAATCAGTAATACCATGAGGCTATTTTGGGAATTCACAGCCCATAAGGGCACTTTGTACTCTGATGCCATCATTGGCTGATAGGCTTTGTTCCCATTAATCTAGAAAAATAACTTGGTAATTTTAAACAATTTATATGTAACGGTGACTTCAATCAAATGGCTTGTGCAGCATCTTTTGTATTCCAGCTGAAAAAAGTAGATAGTTGGGGAGGAGGAGAAGGAGAGGAATGTTTTCCAGATGGTAGCAAAAGATTCATTGTGGATGAAGCACAAAGGAAGAGTCTTTGCTCATAACCACTACATTCTAGGATAAAATAAAAGCAAGTGACCCTTAGGTGTTAGATTGCTGGGGCCATTTCATTGTTATTGAAAGGGAATGGCAAGTTATAGACATATTATCTGCAGGTAAGGAGTGGTATAGAGTAATGAAGGATTATTTAGGGACAGTGTTGCTTTGTAGTGGATAGAGTGTTTTAAACTTGTTCAATGTTTACTTGTAATGGCTGTTCAGGGTTTCAGCTGGTGGTCTTTTCCAAATCTACTTAAAAATATCAAGAAGTGAAAAAGAGACTTATTGCATTACACATATATGACCTAATTAAAGAATGTTAACATAAGGAAAGCCAAACAAATGTGTAAAATTGGGATTAGCAATATTTCAGGTGTTGGATACCACTATGGGATGTTGCCAATGAAGTGAGCATCTCACTACAAAAACCTTGAGAAGCCACAAAATTATATAGGACTTGGGCATCTCACCCATGAGAAACCATGTGATTTGGTTAAAGATGTTGAAACCACATATATTCTAATAGACATTATTGATATCTTACAAGGAGAATCAAAACATCTTAGAAGATTTCAGCCATTGTTTTAATTTTTTGAATAACGAATAATATATGAATTAATTGAAGTTGATATATTTCCTGTATGTAAAGTTTCATTGATTGATTGATCATGTGCCATCAAGTCATTTTCAACTCCTTGTTCTCCATCAATCAAGTCCATAAGGTATCAAAAGGAGTGGCTTGCACAATTCTGATGTTTCTAGGTATTGACCCATTTGAATACCTTTCATGGCTGCTCCACCAAAAGCTAGATTAGTATATTTCTTGGCTGTTTTTTCCCCTTTATTGTTGATGGTTGATCCCAACATGTACTATAGTTAAAGTAAAATATACAATGTAGAATTTGGAATAAAAAGGAGAAATATCTTTTCCACAAATTCTTGGCCTCTGACTTCTTTAGTCCTTTGGGTTAGGATCTACTCTGTGTCAGATACATCTCTGGATCCCAATCATTCCCTGGATTCAAAGTGCTCAAAGTGCCCCAAAGGTTTATGCTTGCTAATTGAATTTGGAAACTGTCTAAGGAAGAAACCTGTAATCCAATATTTGAAAGTTTTAAAGCAGAATGTAGAATCTCTATTTTGCAACATACAAAAGATTGGACATGCCTATAACACAAGGTTTTATTTTCTAAATCTTCATTTCTCTGCACTTCCTATCTTTGGGAGATTTGACATTTGTATGTTTTGCCTTTTTCATACATTTGTTGCCTTTTAAAAACATTTCTGAAAATAATATCAGGGTTTTTTCACAGTTTGAATGGTTAATGTATGCATATCTATGAGTAATTCTGGCTATAATAATATAATCAACAGAAATGCATTTTTATGTCTTAAAACGTATGTATTGTTATTTTTCAAATTAAAATGTAGGTCATAATGTAAAACTATGATTGATTTGATTTGCCATCAAATTGGTGTCGAGCTTTAATAACTGTATAGTTAAACATATATTAAAGTAAGTATGCATTAAGCTATAGCCCATATCTTCTTGCAAATCAATTTTTCTCAATATGTGTGTGTGTGTGTGCGTGTATGTATGTGTATGTATGTATATGTGTGTGTGTGTGTGTGTGTGTGTGTGTGTGTGTGTGTGTGTGTGTATATATATATATATATATATATATATATATATATATATATATATATATATATATATATATATATATATATATATATATATATTAGAGTTACAACCCCTGGTATGCCCAAATATGGGAGGAAGATCGCTACTTCCATTCTCTGTCCTTCGGCTCGTCACAAGAGACCATCCAGACAGAAACCCAATATTTTTTACTGTTGCCTTTTTGTTACATTTGCTGTATTTGTGCTGATAAATAAATTATGGGAGGAAGCAGTTGGGGCATACCAGGGGTTGGGACTTTATTTATATTATATATATATATATATATATATATATATATATATATATATATATATATATATATATATATATATATATATTTCCTGGTGGAGGTTATTTGCCATGATTGCCAACGAATCTTGAGTTCATCCCTCTTTCTTTTTATAAGTAAATGTATTATTTCCTTATGGAAATTATCTTGTTTGTAATATTTCCAAACCACAGATCGAGAATTCTTAAAATCCTCAAAAAAGTTATTGAGCGCCCAAAATGCAATTATGTGATTAGTACTTGAAAAAGGAGGCAACCATCTAAAGTTCAAACCTGAGTCATAAATAGCCCCAGGGAGGTCCATTGTAATCTGTAACAGTCACTAAATAGCCAGGTACAAGTCAAGGACTACCTGTAATTTTTGTCAGAAAAAATGATTGACTGTGTAGTTGTCAGGCACAAATAACTAGCAGCATTCATTCAAACTATTTCAGCTGACCCATGCATTCCATTTGCATGAGTCAAAAATTATTTCCAATTATAACAAATAAAGTGTTTTAAGTATTTTAAGAATTTAGCAATATATGAAGAACCATTCTTCAATAGATCAAAGCCATCACTACTTCAATATTCTGTTTCTAAAATGGCTAACCAGATCAGCTGATTATGATAATCCTTCAAACAGGATATGAATGCAATTTTTTTTCTGAGTTCCTTAGTAAGAAGTGCTAAAGAAAATATTGCTTGAAGTTCTGATTGGTAAAGAACATTTTCTCTCAAGTGGAACTGCTGAAAGTTGCCTCAGAAACCAAGGGATGTAAAGCTTTGCTACCTGAATTAGTGAATGAGTTACTCTGCAAAGCAGCTTTAATAGGTGTTTCATTCAGAGGATTGTCAGTTCTAGTTCAAAGCTGTGCATACAGCTCTAAATTGCCCTTGATTAGTAGTTAGTCATTGGTAGTCTAATCCCTTTTAACAATGTCCAACTTGACAGTCATCACTATATCTTGTACTAGTACATTCCACAGGTTTACTACTAATTCTGTGACAAAGTACTTCATTTTGTCTGTCCCGAATCTTCTACTATCCAATCACTGTCAACAATTTCCACACTATTATAGGCAACTGTAGAATGATCATTCTTCCAAATGTCTGAAGCATATGTATAAGAAGCCACATAGTGACAGGTATGTGAGGGATTTTTTGTTTGTTAAACTGTAGGAGAAGACTTCCCAGGAGCAAACAGTTTTAATTTTCTCTATAAAAAACTATTGCCAAACCTGTAAAATAGCTCCAAATCTTGCAACCAGTACTTCATACTGTCACAATCTTAGCATGCCAAGTGGCAAAATAAGATTCTGGAAGACTGTATTGTCTAACATTATTCTACACCAGCCATAATTTTTGATCTTTCTTTATATCATCACACTTACCTCCAAAAAATTCCAGTCTTATCTACAAATTGTTAAATTCCAAATCTATTTTAGATTATTTTAAATACAATCCCATAACTTCCAACCAACATAGGAAGTGTTTAGGAATTCTGAAATTGCTAATTCAAGATATGTTCAAGGTTCAAGGTTCATTTTATTTATATGCCGCCCTATTCCCAACGGGACTCATGGCGGCGCACAAACCCAAGGAGGGGAAGGGAAACACAAAACTACAACAGAAAATACAGAGCATTTAAAACAACCAACAGCCACACAATTCGAGAGGGGAAGGGAACTCATCGACCCCAGGCCTGCCGACACAGCCAGGTTTTAACGGCTTTTCGGAAGGCCTGGAGAGAGGTGAGGGTCCGAATCTCTGTGGGGAGCTCGTTCCAAAGGGCCAGAGCCACCACAGAGAAGGCCCTCCCCCGGGTAGTGGCAATATGACATTGGCTAGTAGACGGAACCCGGAGGAGGCCTAATCTGTGTGATCTAATGGGTCTTTGGGAGGTAATTGGCAGCAGGCGGTCTCTCAAGTACCCATGTGAAATTGCCAGTCTCTAGATTGAGTAAATAATTCTTATTCTTCATTTTAGCATAGACCTTCCTCCCCAGTAGAAACTAAGCTGAACTTATGGTGCAACTTTGCTTTTGCAATATACTGTTTCTATATCAACACAACCACATTGCCCTTTTCTGAGTCCAGCACAGAATAAACTTTTCATTTTGCAAATGGAAGGGAATTGTGACTTGAGCACTGAAGAGCTTACAAATCAAAATGTGTAGCTGTAAAACAAAAAATAAATGGAGGCAAGGAGCCATCTTGCGTAGTCTACTCCTAAGTGCAGAAATATCTTATTCTGTCAATGTGATTTCATAGCAGGATGAAAAATGTCAAAAATGAGGATGACAAATCAGCCTAGTGAGGAAACATGACTCTGAGATGAGAGATGTCATTTGTCATGATTGTCATGTGCACTTTCCCATCTTTTCTTTTCTGATGAATATTGTTGGTTTCTTGTCTTCTCTTAATTTCAAAATAATTTTAAATGAGCTAATGAAAGTGAGAGAAATAGAACACTAGTATATTACAGCTCTTACTCTTACCCAAAGTGTTCTGAAAGTGTTGAAAGTTTTTAAAGGTGTGACTTGGGAAACCTTTACATTATGAAGCAAGTTGGCATCCTTGGGAAAGTTAACTTATCAAATATTCCAAAGCTTCGGTCTGAAATATATATTTCCTAAACATAGGTAAATGTGTGTAGCTTTTGTTCAGAATGGACACAGCTGAGCCCAGCTCTTGCAGCCACTGCATAATACGGGTGGTAATTAAGCCACAGCTTCAAGGTTGCATGGGCACAAGACAATTCAGCCTAATGAAGTATCGATTGGCTCCAGTCGAGGTAAAACAAGTTGACATTCATTTAGAGGTAGCATTGTGAATATACCACATTGCAACTCTAGAAAGAAGGTGTTGATTTGGCAGTGTGTGGAGGGAGAGAAGCAACAAGCCTGAATTTTAATCTTGCAAACCCAATTAAGAATCTTATTTACAGCACATTGCTATCATTTAAACAAATACTAATTGCATACTTCCAGCCCCGATTTATGATTCTTAAATCAGCTGAAATTACAAATTGTTAGAAAGCACAACTTAGCCAATGTCCCAATTAGAAGTTATGCTAATTTTATTTGCTTTTTCCCCCTTTCTTTTTAAAAACCTCAGAATTGCAGTTCCTAATTAGGGTTTTGTTTTGAGATGGAATGGTAAATCTCTATATGGTTCACAAGTAGATAATTACTTCTTATGGCCATTCTTTCGAAGTGTGCCATTTCATTAAGAAACTTTAAAAAGTTGTCGAGTGCAGCAGAAGTTGTCAGTTTTCCCCTTTTTTGGTTGCTTTCACTGTCAGTAATTTGTAAATTTAAAAAATGGTATCACTAAGATGATTCTGTAAAATTTAAATTTAAACACATAAGCCGATACAGTTTATTTTATTATGAGAAGATTGGTTTCACTCATTTGATATTACCTAAAAGAAGGTACAAAAGACTTTGATAGACTTCATTTTTGTGACAATATAAACATTGTGAAAAGACTCACTGGTCCTTAATTAACTAAAATGTTCTTTTTGTCTTAGGGAAAATCAGAGCTTAGTGAAAGCACAGCATCCAATTCTGAATTTGAGACACACAGAAATAAAATGCACACTTTCACTGACATTGCAGAATAGAGAATTACACTTATTAAAAACACTGGCAAAGTTGTATATTGGTTGGTTTGAGAATCTTGAAGATAATCTACAACTCTGCTACCTTTATTTAGGATCTTTCTGGCCCACAATACACCTTGCTCTTATATTTGTATGTTTATTATAAGAATGACATGGCTTGAAATCTAAATTGTGTTCAAAATGTAAGTTCCAAATCCATCACAGATGGGTTGCTCCCAGTTTGTCCTGGATCAGGTGAACCAACAGTAGTGGCAGCAGGAGGCTCCACACACACACCCCACCCGGATGCTTCTGTGCATGTGGAGAAGCATCTCGCACACCCAAACCAGTAGTAAAAAAATAGCAACCCGCCATTGAAGTCCATATAACTGAAGTGTTTTCCCTTCAAAATAAATTTCTTGTGGAAATTGCCTCAGATGGACTCAATAAGATGAATAAGAATCAGGGATATGTCCACATTGGAGACTACCATTGTAGTAAAAAATACTGTATAAAATATATAGCAATAGCACATAGTACTATAGACTTATATACCATTTCACAGTGCTTTACAGCCCTCTCTAAGCTGTTTACAGAATCAGTATATTGTCCCCAAGAATCCAGGTCCTTATTTTACTGACCTTGGATGGAAGGGTGAATCAACCTTGAGCTGATGAGAATCAAACTGCTGAGTTGCTGGCATCAACAATCAGCAGAATTAGTTTTCAATACTGTGTTCTAGCCACTCTTGCACCATGGCCTTTTAATGCACATAAGACATTTTATTTTATTTGTAGCTACTATATACTTTAAGGATACCTAGAAACCTAAAGTCACTGGTTTGATATGGGCAATTATACAACTTATATAAATAAATTTGTTGAATGACTGATAATAAACATTGAGATGGTTCCAATTGTGTCATTTCAGTCAGAATAAAGGAATATAAGGAAATTGCTATTATTGCCATATTGTTTCAGAAGAGTTTGAACCTCTTGAGCTGATATTTGGAAGGAAAATAATGAAAATTATCTCATTCCTTGAATCAGTTGGAAAGCTGAAATTCTTTCCCGCTCTCTCTCTCTCTTTCTACCTTCTCTCTCTTTCCTTCCTTCCTTCCTTCCTTCCTTCCTTCCTTCCTTTCTTTCTTTCTTTCTCCAATTATGGAACCTTAATCAATGGATAGTAAAATGATTTAGTTATCAATCAATTGGTCACAGAGTTGAGAATTTGATTAAGTAACAGATAATCTAAGCAGCTAGATCTTTCATTTCTATAAAGAAATAGAAGTTCTAGCATTCATCTATGCCACTTCTTGTCTTTGATAAAAATAATAATGCTAATTTCATATGCTTTCTCTTTTTCTAAAGGTCTGACCTATTTTTCTAAAAATGCATCCAAACAATCCAGAAGAGTTTTAATGCACCAAAGTGGATTTAAACTCCCTCTGGCAGAGAGGCAATTCTTTAAAAAGTTACTCATTAGAACATTCTTATTGCCAGATGTTAAGTTTCATATAAAGTATCAGACTCTGTATCTGGTGATGACAGTATTGCACTGAGATAAGTCTTACAGTATTTTAGTAATTAATATGTAGTCACAGAAAATATTTCTGGAAATCCAAATGTGTTCTCTTGGGTTTTTAAATGCTGCAGTGATTTCAAATATTTTGAGAATGCTTAAGGCCAACAGTCCCTCTTTGTTAGGTAGCACTTTTATCCAAATACATTAAACCAAGACATATCAAAACACATTTTTATAACAGAAATGGCAAAAGTAGTTTCCAATGAAAAAGGAATCTCAGGTTCCCAGAATCACATTCATAAAATTGTTGTATTTACAATATCATTAAAAGAAATGCATTAACTCATTCATCCAATTATACAATGAAATTTTAGTCTTTATTCCATCCCCCCATTTCCCTCTTTTCATCTCCCAGTTGTTCTTCTTCTTTCTGTCATTCCTTGTATATCTTCTCTTCATTGCCTAGGATTGTATCATACTGAGCTTTTCCAGCACTCAGAAAAATGAGCTCTTGCAACCATCATGAACAGAACAAGAATGAGAAAAAAAGATAGTCCATAGATATATTTTGACTGAATGAGACAGCATGGTCATGTTGGGTGCTTTATGGTACAGAAGCCCAAGGCACCATTATCTGTTAAGTCATCTACTGTACTCGATACATCAGATTTTCGTTTGTTGGGGCATTTTGCATGATGTAAAGCCTTTCTTCCAGACTTTTCCTTGCAAATATTGGAATTCTGTGCATGTGCAAAGTGTTAACCCCCAAATGATCCTCTTTCCAGGATACACTTTTCTTCTGAGCAGAGGCCGCCTGTCAGGCCTGCAGCCATCTTTTCTTTTGGATTTTTGGCCTGCTACACTTTCTATTATTCTGCTATGCATTTTCTATTGTGGGAAAATGGGAGGGGGGATTGTAAGGAGTTGCATACTATGTAGCCATAACAAAATTATTTCTAGAAAGCCAAGGTCACACTTTGTTTCTGCACAGTTGCACCTGACTGGAATTGGATGAGTGGAACTGCCAGCATGGCAGTGGAAGATTGGACCATGTGATGAACTTGTGGATGTGGTTTACTGAGGAAGTCCGGGAGATGAAGCGCCGAAAGAGACGCCTAGAGCACCGATGGAGATCCAGTAAATCCGAGTCGGACCGAGCACTTTTAACATCTAGCATCAGAGCTTACATCCGGGCAATTAGGACGTCAAAAAGAACACATATTGCCTCTCTGATTGCTTCCACTGAGTCGTGCCCAGCCGCCTTGTTCAGGATAACCCATTCCCTCCTAAACAAGAGGGATACGAGCGATCCTTTGCAGGGCAGAGCTGAGGACTATGTCCAATTCCTCGCGGATAAAGTTGCTCGGTTTCGGACGGACCTGGACTCCAATCCCGCAGTACCAGCTGAGGCACCAAGGGATAATCTGGTAGAACATCACTGGATTGATTTTCAAGCTGTTACCCCTGAGGACGTGGACAAGGCCATGAGAGCTGTAAGTGCCTCCACATGTGTACTGGACCCGTGCCCCTCCTGGCTGGTTGTTAACAGCAGGGAGGTGACACGGGGCTGGATCCAGGCAGTTGTTACCGCCTCCCTTCGGGAGGGGGTCTTTCCCCCCGCATTAAAGGCGGCGGTGGTGAGACCCCTCCTGAAGAAACCATCTTTGGATCCAGCCGTCCTAAGCAACTATCATCCAGTCTCCAACCTCCCCTTTGTGGGGAAGGTTGTTGAGAAGGTGGTGGCCTTTCAGCTCCAGCGGTCCTTGGAGGAAACCAGTTATCTAGATCCCTTCCAGTCTGGCTTCAGGCCTGGCTACAGCATGGAAACCGCTTTGGTCGCGTTGACCGATGATCTCTGGAGAGTCAGGGATGGAGGTCATGCCTCCATCCTAGTACTCCTTGACCTCTCTGTGGCTTTCGATACCATCGACCATGGTATCCTTCTGCGACGACTGCGGGAGGTGGGGGTGGGAGGCACTGTCTTACGGTGGTTCTCCTCTTACCTCTCGGACAGGTCGCAGTCGGTGTTAGTTGGAGGGCAGAGATCGACCCCTAGGCCCCTAACATATGGGGTGCCGCAGGGTTCGGTCCTGTCCCCCCTCCTCTTTAATATCTACATGAAACCGCTGGGTGAGATCATTCGACGGCATGGGATAAAATACCACCAGTATGCGGACGATACACAGTTGTATCTGTCCGCCCCGTGCCAACTCAATGAAGCGATGGACGTGATGAGCCAGGGCCTGGAGGCTGTTAGGGACTGGATGGGGGTTAACAAGCTTGTTCTCAATCCAGATAAGACCGAGTGGCTGCTGTGCTTCCCTCCCACTAATTGGCCAAGTGTTCCATCTCTCAGGCTGGGGGGTCAAATTATATGCCCCTCAGATAGGGTCCGCAACTTGGGAGTCCTCCTGGACCCACAGCTGACTTTTGAACACCATTTGTCAGCTGTGACCAGGGGGGCATTTGCCCACGTTCGCCTTGTTCACCAGTTGCGCCCCTACCTGAACCGGGAGGCTCTCACAACAGTCACTCGTGCCCTTGTGACCTCTAGGCTGGAGTACTGCAACGTGCTCTACATGGGGCTGCCCTTGAAGAGTATTTGGCGACTTCAGCTTGTCCAGAATGCGGCCGCGCGAGCGATAGTGGGTGCGCCTCGTTTCACCCACGTAACATCTATCCTCCGCGAGCTGCACTGGCTGCCTGTTGATCTCCGGATTCGCTTCAAGGTGCTAGTTGTCACCTACAAAGCCCTTCATGGTATTGGATCTGGATACTTGAGAGACCGCCTGCTGCCAATTACCTCCACTAGACCAATAAGATCCCACAGACTAGGCCTCCTCCGAATTCCATCAGCCAACCAGTGCCGACTGGCGACTACCCGGAGGAGGGCCTTCTCTGTGGCTGCTCTGACCCTGTGGAACGAACTCCCTGTGGCGATTCGTACCCTCACCACCCTCCAGGCCTTCCGCACAGCCCTTAAAACCTGGCTATTCTGACAGGCTTGGGGCTAAAGAGTTGCAGCCCCACTCCGAATGGTATGATTGTTGTGTTTTTAGTAGTGTATGGTCTTTTTGTTCTGTAATTTGTTTGTTTTTCCCCCTCCCTTGAATTGTGAGCCGCCTGAGTCCCCTCAGGGAAAAGGGCGGCATACAAATAAAGCAAATTCCAATTCCAATATTGAACTGTCAACTAGGTGGAGAAATCAAGAAGCTTTCAGATTCAGGTTTTCCCAGTTGTGCCAACATAGCTCTCTTAATAAACTGGAACTTTGAGCAATACTTTGCCTTGGACTCTGATTTCCTTTTGGATGCTATTTGGAACCGTGAAACAAAGATCCACCAAAATAAAGCAGTTTCTCTTCCCAATGGAGAAGAGAAACTGCTTTTTTGATGAGCTGTTGTTGTAAAACTACTCTAAAAATTTCCTTTGAATGACATCACAACAAAAGAACCCATTAAGATTGTAGGATTTTTTTAAATGTTTTAAGTTTCTGCTTAAATTTTAATAAAGAAAGAGCACTACTTCCACTTCAATCGCAGTTTATTGCATAAAAAGTCCCCACCACCAGAAAAGCAGAAATATATTGTGTATCTTAGACATGCCCAATCAGAAAACATGGCAGACACTCAAGTGAAGACCACAGAGTACAGGACAACAGAATTAGCCAATTCTGCAGATAATATAGACTTAAACATCTAGGCCTTTGCACACTAAAATGAACATATTGAATTGGATTTGGAAAGCAATTGGATGTCATAGAATCATTGAATCATATGACTAGAAGGAATCTTGGAAGTTTTCCAGTCCAACCCCCTTCCCATTGCAGGACATCTTATATGATCCTAGACACATGGATGTTCAATTCTTTCTTGAAAACCTCCAGCAGTGGTGTACCCAAAACTCCAGTCTATTCTATTTGGTTCTCACTGCCAGGAAGTTTTTCCTGAGTTCCAGGTTGTATTTTTCTTTGGTAAGTTTCCAACCATTGCTTCTTATCCTGCCTTTAGGAACATTGGAGAATAAGTACCGGTTTCCCCCCCCCCCCCACACACACACACACACTTCTCTATGAGAGACTTTAAGTACTGGAAGATAGCTATTGTGGCACCCTAATTCTTCTTTTAATTAGGTTAGACTTACCTGGTTCCTTTAACCATTCCTTGTACAACTTATTCTGCAGTCCCTTTAGTTGCTCTCCCCTGCACTCTTTTGTTGCAACATTGTGCGATGTGGCACTTCCAACAGTTATATTATGATACTTCTGCGAAATGGATAGTACTTTGATATAGTTTGCATTAAAATCTTTTGGTTGCTACGTATTATTAAAAAACAAGTAATGTCTTGTAAGTTTAAGACAAAGGAATGTAGAATACCCAAAAAGTGTGCAGTGGAAAGTTAATAACATGTTCACAGTTCAAGATTTAATTATCAATATGATAAAGACTCTTATTTCGAACGGTCCAATCTACCTGTCTTGTTTCAGTACTTTAAAATAAGTGCCATGGATCTACAATATAAGAATAACAGAAATAGAGGAAATTCTGAGAGACTTGACTGAATTGGAAAATCTTATAATATGTCATTCAGACCATCTAGTCTTATTTATTAAACAATGAGGTATTATTAAGCAGGTGAAGTATGATTCAAAACCTCAACAAGTAAAATATCCTGTAATTAAATGGATGCAGAATTTGAATTCAGTAAAAGATATGCAAGAGTTTTCAATGGAAGACAAATATTAAATTACTCTGAATATAATATTTAGAGAAATTTGGTGTTAGATATTTTATCATTAGTATATTACTACAATTTTGAATGGGCACTATATTAAAAATGGCATTACAAATGTAATGAGTGGGTCACATTTTTTTCATATTTTATAGCAATGTTGTAAAAGTCAACAATTCTGAAGAATGATCTATACTAGAATGAAACGAAATTTAAAACTTGAATTACCATTTAAAACTATGGTATTTTAAATTAAATTAAATTTTATTAAATCATATGTCCCTTCAAAGTATACTGAAGTATAGCTTTTTATATGTTAACTGCTGCAAAGTTATAAGAGTTTCTTACTGAAAAGGTTGCTTCATTCCCTCCTTAGAAAAATAGTTAACAAATTGTATAATTGTACTTTGTTAACCAAAATAACATCATACCATAAAAATAAATCTGATGTAGAATTCAGTTTAAATTGGAAACTATTCCTAAACTAGAATTTAATACATGGATTTATATTACATATTTGGGTTTTATGTGTATGGAACCTATATTCTAATCATGGGATGATTACATTAGAATAGATTCCCAGTATCAATTCCATTTATTGTAGTTTACAATTTCAGTGGTATTTATATTTTGCTTACTATGGTTCCCAATAGGTATTCAAATTCTAATAATTCTTAATCTTTTAAAATGATATAATATATCTAATTATTCATAAATAATTAATGATATATTGGAAAATTGTAACCTCCATGACATTTTTGGATCCCTTGTTTACTCTGTATTTTACACATTTTATTTATATTTGCTTTATGTTTGTTTATGTTCACTTTCTGGGCCAACTGCCAACTGTGGGCAGTTTTCAGAAGTACTAGGCTGCAATAATCAACCTTGATGTAAGACACATGTATTACTGTAAGCCACCTACATCCTGGTTGGTTCTAAGTAGTCAGATACATTTCATAAATAAATAAATCTGGCAATATTATAAATAAATAAATCTAGCAATCCCTACTCCAGGTACAAACACCCCTTTGCTACAGATGTTATTTGCTGTTCATTATAGTACTGGATGCAGGAAGACTTTCAGAATATACTCGTTAAGTAAAGGGAAGTGTAACTTAATGCAAAAATAGACTTATCACCCAGTTCTTGAAGTCCAGTCCTAGAAATTAGATTTTAATTCAACCTTTTCTCCTGCAACCAGTCCCTTGCAGTCTGGAGATCTGAGGAATATTTCAAGATCCAATTGTGAATTTGATATTACCATGCTCTATTTCATTGTACTATAGGCTAATGAATTTGCATTATGATGGGTCCAATAGTGAAACTCTTGGTTCTCATTTAATACTGATCGCTTTTGACCCAGAAGACAGACTCTTTCTCATTTATACTATGGCCCAAAGCAGCAGTAGAGTTGAACTTATTATAAATGGTTTTGTTGAAAGGGACCACAAAGGATATTCACATTTTGAAATAATAGTAGGGTGACCACCATTGACTTTGTGTTGCCAATCCTCCAATTTAACCAACATAATTATTGGCTTTGAAGTTGACTTTTCAGATGGACAATGATCATGCCTTTCCTTTACTGTAATATAAATTTCTAATGCTCTGATGTACTGAATGGAATATAAAGATTTCCATGTACAGGGATTATTGTATCAAATAGTTCAGTGAACTTGAGAAAGCTTTTCAATTTTTCCATTTCTATTCAGGATATGTGATTATCACACCAGGAAAGATTAGCCTAATTGAATGTTGTACAGCAATTAAGAATATGAAAATTAATTTCAAGTTTAATTTTTTGAATGATGGATAGTATAGAAGCCAAATATTAAGTTATTTGAAAGGTCTGTAGAAAGATCAATGACCAACATCAGTAGAACATTATATTAGATGTGAAAAATCATAAAAGACCTAAAAGGAAAAGGTTGAACTAGAAAGCTTGAAAAAATTCATTCTGCATTTTGCACCTGACACAAAGGCCTAACTTTGAGTAATAAATCAATTTTATTTAAATCAAGTTTAATTTTTGCTTTACTGTTAGGGATGCACAATGTTCCACCCCATATTGGCCCTCTAAAATCTCTAAATTTGCCTTGCAATTAAAAATGGCAATACAATGATATGTATATACGTGGGGAAGGGGGTATTGAATTCCATGTGAGTTATTAAAGATATTAATTTTTTATTGGTTGGCTCAAGTACTGGCTTCCTTATTTACTCAGACTGAATTGATCATTCCATCAACATGACAAAGATGCCAATTTATAAGAAAGATGATAAATCTTACCAATCAAATTTTCACTATCCTTTTAAAACTATTTACCAAATCATAAGATAGGCATCTTTATTGGAAATTAGACATTGGCTGATACAAGAAAATATATTGACAGAGGAGTAACTTAGATCTAGTCAGGTTGATCAACGCTCAATTTGTGCATACTGTTACATCATCTAATGGAACATACTTTTGCTACTTTTGTGGTTTATGGAGTCTTTATTGATGTAATCCCTAGGGTTAGTCTTTGAACAAAATTGACAGGCATTTCGATTGACCACCATCTCTTTTTTCTGATCATAATGCTGCGTGAGAACACCTCAATGCAGGTCAGATGTGCACTTTCAGAGGATTTTCTGCTCCAATTCCCATTCAGATAGGGATTAAATAGGAGTATTTTATCTGGCCTCCTTTTCCGTCTGTATATGAACCACATAACTCAGGCTCTGAAAAAGCATCAATTTCAATTCCCAAGCTGGATAGATCTATTATGGTTTTCCTCTATGTTGATGATATGATTATCCACTCTATAATGGTGGCTTATATTGTTCTGAGACACTACTGGATATCAGTTACACCAAAACAAAAATAGGTAGTCTTTATCAAAAGTTACATAATCAGATCTCTAGCTGAAAGTTAAATGGCTCCTGCATTGAACAAGTTAACACCTTGAAATATCAAGAGTTACGTTTCAATCATCTGTAGTGTACAAGGACAAATTAAAGCCATTCCTAGTAGTCTCACAAGACAGCAAATGCAATTGTATCTTCTTTTCTACCAGAAGAGGTAACAGTGATTACTTGCTGCTATTGATATCTTTAAAACTAAAGTGATCATTTTTTTGAGTTATAGTTTGCAAACTTTATTGCCTATGTCTTTGCACTCAGATTTGTTGGCCTGGATGAGTCAGACATGATATTCGATTCAATTTGGGTACTCACTTTTTTTATTTTTATGATGTTAATAGCTTTCTATGATGCCACCAAGTAGATTTCTCAGTTTCTGTCATATATTAGAAATAAAAACCTGATGAGGCGCAATGTGCTGAAATAAATACTTACTTCAAGATAAATGCATCATCAGCTATTTATATCTGCATGTCATCAGCGTTTTGACTGATAACCTTTCAAAATTCTCTCATAGTATAATAGGCTGTATGCTACAGACTCAGTTAAGTTCAGAATGACAGGAAATTCATTTTCACCTTTGTTGGAATTATTTAGTCACAAAACACTTGTCAATCTTCAGTGTTATTCTCTCTTGTTAATGTTATGCTACTACATTATACAAATCTTTTAATTTTAAATCTTTTTTCTCTTTTTCTGATTGTGTCTGCATATTTTAGTTTTCTAATAAAATAATCATTTTTCAATTGCCAGCATTTACAAAAATGTGATCAAATAACACTCTTGAATGTCAAGAACCAATCCTTAATAGGTATATTCTTATCAATAAATGATAATAAAAATTACCTCTGAGTAAGGTATAAAAAAAATCCCCCACAAACCAAGCACTCTTTTTTTCCTTGGTGACTATAGAGAATATCCAATGCCTCTTCAACAGGGATTTGCTTTGATGACTGCTGGACCTAGTACCTACCTTACCTCTCCCTTCCAGTGACATCGTTCTCGTGACTGTGTTCAAAATAGGACAAGTTAGGACAATTTGTGAAATGTTTATAAAAGAAATAAGCATTATGAATAAAGGCAAATATATGTGTCCCAGGATAATGTTGCAGGATCCCATCTGAGTGAGTCACCAGGACCAGAGATTCTACTTGACACATTTTGGTGAAAGAGAAGTTCCCTGAGGATGGGCCCCAGCGTGAGTCTGAAAGACTAAATCTCTGGTCCCAGCAACCAAACCATGTTGGATCCTGAATTAAGCATTTGCTAAAATAATTATTTTATAAAGTGCTTATTCACTAAACATATTAAGTGAAACTCTTTCTTTCTTGTACATGAAGTCTAAAGGAGCATAGGTGTGTCATCTATCCAATGAGATGGCTATCAAGCCTGGTAGTCAGACAGAATTTGGGAAGAAGGACAGGTAGGAACATTAGGACTATAGCAGGGAGACGGTGATATGGTGGGAACCTGAGGGCAGGGGGCACTTGGGGACATCAGGAATGCTGAGCAATCAGTCCTCAGGGTTCATCTCCCATGCTAGATAATCATAACCTGGGCCCTGGACTCTAGCCCTGGGTAACTGACTTACAATACCAGGTTGTTTGGTAATAAATGTTCTCATCCATGATTTTATCATGGTGGGGCAGAAAATATGGTTTATATGGACCCGGAAAGACCCAGACAGAAGACTTTCCCTGTCTAAAATAGGTCTATCTGGGTTTTGGTTTGTCACCAGCCAAGAAACCAGTGGATAGGAAGGGGAATAACTATTATCATCTGCTAATTGTAATGGCCCCTCAGATGTTCTGCTCTGTGGATAAGCAGGAATGAACCTCTCTAGGGGACAATTGTTGGCACAGTGGTTACAATGCAGTATTGCAGGCTAATTCTGCTGGCTGTTGGCTGCCAGCAGTTTGGCAGTTCGATTGTCACTGGCTCAAAGTTATCTAAGTCTTCCATCCTTCCAGGTGGGTAAAAAGAGGACCCAGATTGTTGAGAACAATATGCTGACTCTGTAAACTGTTAGAGCGGGCTGTAAAGCACTATAAGCAGTAGATGTCTATATAACTACCTATGTTCCTTATAAAGGTATATACATACATACATACGTGTATGTGTATGTGTATGTGTATGTATATGTATATGCATATGTATATGTATGTATATATAAAATGCATATAGCCCTTTAAGCCAGCCTGAAGATGGCAAGTGAGACCTCGCCAAAACGTTGCCGGGACGATCTCAATCTTAGACGGGAAAAGACCCAAATACAACAAGACCAGCATACCAGCCTGAAGATGGCAGCCTGAAGATGGCAAGTGAGACCTCGCCGAAACGTTGCCGGGACGATCTCAATCTTAGACGGGAAAAGACCCAAATACAACAAGACCAGCATACCTACACCTGTGAAAATCTACAAATATATATTTTCATGGGTGTGTGTGGAGTGCTGGCTTTGTTGCTGTAAGTGGGTTGATTGGCTGTGTAGTTGCATCCTGATTGGTAGATTGGTAGAGTTGATGTTTGTAGATTGGTCGGCTGTTTCGTATCATCATGTGTGGCTGAGGTGCTGGCTGTGTGTCCGTTTTTCTTTTGTGTTGTAATGACATGGGTGGTGGGTGGGGCTCATTTGTTGACTAGGGCTGCTTTCCAGATGTCTGGTAGGCGGGAGGTATCATCAAATTTATTCATGTTGTGTGGGTGTTTCTCTTTTTTGATGGCTTCCATAATTATTCTCTTGTTGAAGTGTAATTAACCTCCACCAATATTTATATAAAGATGACAGGTCCGATCACGCCTTACTTGCACAAGCATGAAGCCGAAAACACCAGCCTGAAGATTCCGAGTGAGACCTCGCTGAAACGTTGCCAAGACAATCTCAATCTTACATGGGAAAAGACCTGAATACAAGACCAACATACCTACACCCTTGAAAATCTACGAATGAACACACATACACACACACACACAGCTCATGACCTAGTGACCTCTTGAATGGATTACTGTAATATACTGTACACAGGACTGCCCTTGAAGACCACTTAGAAGCTACAGCTAATCCTGAATGTGACAGCATAGAGTGTTGGACATATGTTATTATGCTAGTGATATCCCTGTTGGGGTAAAACATTGATCTTTATAAACATTATTGCTGTAATGGGTTTTGAATTGGACAGCAGAAGCAGCAGGCAAACTGAAATTGCTTAGTAACTGCATTGAAAGGAAGCTTTTGTAGTTTCCATACTTTGAAAGGAGTTTCAATCCTGCCATCTTTCATGTTTTGGAGGGGAAAGCTGACTGTTTCCCCATAAGCATGCACTGTTTTGTGGGAAAGGAAATGAAGTTGGAGGAATGTACCAATCACTTTTCTTCATTTGTCTCATTTGAAATCAAGAAAGATTGCATCAGTTGCTGATTTTGTTCCTGCAAGCAAAATAGAAAGTGGCACAGGACTATTATGCTGACATATTCTGCTGACTCAAAATTGGAACTTAATTCTTTAATATTGTTATCTGTTCCCCCATCAGTCAAAATGTAAAAAGAGAAAGTTAAAATGCTTCTTACTCATTGAGTATCAAGAAATGTATGAAGGCTAGGGACGGTTTACACATTGCATCTTTGTTATGAGTCTAGAACTGAACTGAAAATGTCTTCTATGTTTCTATTCTAGATTCTTCTTAGATATAAAACTGTTTTTTTCCAATGGAGTATCCATTTTGATATTGTTGTTGTGGTGTCAGAAATAAACTGCCAGTCTCTCTGTCCTGAAGACATTTAAAATTTCCAGGGTATTGCTAAAAAGAAGGCATTTGTAATACATAAACAGAGCTTATCATTAATCCTTTAGTTACTGTGCAAACCTAGCTTTGCAGCTGAAATAACAATCCCACCCAATTGACTGTTCGCTCAGCTTTTGGCCCTGTTCATCTCCAGGAAAATGCTTCTTCAAAATTTCTAGTAGAAGTTTTGCATATGGCTTGCCTGTTGCTATCAAAGCACCTGGGTTAGATACATATTTAATTAACTGTATCCATTCTTTTCTTGATTTCTAGTGTGTAATTAAACACTAAGCGCTTTGGGACATCCATTTATAAGAAAACTCCCTAGAGGTGCCTGCTGTTGCTGTTAATGACAAACTGGAGGGGAGGGGGGAATACTTGAACAATATTTTTTTCTGTGGAATATTTCTCTCCTCAAGATACACTTCCTGTTGTTTTTAATAACACCATAATAATTAATACTATTGAATATTTCAAAACTAATATTAACATTACAACAAATGTACATAATAAAATACCATGAATATTTAGGAAATATTATATTGGTGTTCAAAGGATTCCAGAAATCTGCTCCTGTTTTTTTTAAGACAGCCATAATGGTCTGAATGAAGCTCCAGCTGCTCCAGCAGAGCTATAGTCATGGCTGCCATCTTGGCTTTTTAAAGCAAACCTATGTTTTTAATATATATTTCTAAAGATTCTTGAAAATCTCCTGGCCCTTCAATAAAGTACAATAAAACTGTAAATAAATGAAGCTTATACTCCATAAACAAATGCAAGATAGATAGCATAAATCAAGTAAATCTTAATCAATGATTTAGATAAGGGAATAAATGGGGAACTCATCAAATTTGCAGATGACACCAAGCTGGCAGAAATAGCCAACACTGCAGAAGATAGGCTAAAGATACAGAAGGATCTTGACAAACTTGAACATTGGGCACTATCTAATAAAATGAAATTCAATGGTCAAAAGAGTAAGATTCTACATTTAGGCAACAAAAACGAAATGCAGAGGTACAGTATAGGTGGTACCTTGCTCAACAGTAGTAACTGTGAGAGGGATCTTGGAGTCCTAGTGGACAACCATTTAAATATGAGCCAGCAGTGTGCAGCAGCTGCCAAAAAAGCCAACACAGTTCTAGGCTGCATAAACAGAGGGATACAATCAAGATCACGTGAAGTGTTAATACCACTTTATAATGCCTTGGTAAGGCCACACTTGGAATACTGCATTCAGTTTTGGTCACCACCATGTAGAAAAGATGTGGAGACTCTAGAAAGAGCGCAGAGAAGAGCAACAAAGATGATTAGGGGCCTGGTTTTTACTCCAGCCAGATCTTCTCAGCTGTTTTTTTCAGCCCAAGGCAGGTCGTCCTCCCCCCTCAGGACAAATCTAAGCTATTTAAAATCGGTCCGAGCAGCGACCATTCCTGAAAACCTTTTTTGTTTATTATTATTTAAAATACCAGCTTCAATCTTACAAAAAACTCCTTTGTTTAACTGCTTTTCAAAATGGCGATTTTATAGCCTTCGCAGTTGATATATTTAATCAGCCCTGTTTTCCTGAAGACTTCTCTTTACTAATTGCCAAAGTTTACTCAAAGTATTTTATTGTAAATCAAGGTGCGCAGAGACTTTGTTTGTTCGCTTTTGTTCTTTTATAATGGCTCCCAAGTCAAAACATTCTAAGCGTTTTCTTAACAATACATCCCAAGTAATCGCTACAAAGCCACAGTCTTTGCCTTCTACGCCCCCTACTGGAGATTTGTTAACGAAAGAATTTCTTTTTGAAACTCTCAGAGAATTTAGAGAGGAAATAATGCAATTTATTTCGGAACCATGTGATAAACTTGATGCCAAGATTGCCCAAACAAAGGAGGATACCATCGGAGTTATAACTGTGATGACAGATTATATTGCAGGAATGGAGGATAAATTGGAACTTTTGGAAGCAGCCAATTTTAATCTGACATCTAAAATCGAAATGTTGCAACAGGAAGTTGAAATGGCAGAGAGACAACTTGTTATGACAAATTATAAAAAGACTGCGTTTGCGATAAGAGTTAGGGGATTGCGTGAAAACGAACAGGAGAATTTGAAGCAGACCTTTTTTGAGGCTTTCAGTCGTGTGGTGGGAGGTCCGGGACTCAACTTTGATTGGCAGATCCAAAAAATTTACCGCCATAATTCGTGCACAGCAAAACAGAGACAGCTTCCGAGAGATGTGGTTATATATTTTGCTACAAAAGAATCCAGAAACGCGATACTACAAGAGTTCTACAACAATAGGCTGCGAATTGATGGACAGGACTTGATCGTTTTTAAAGAGGTGCCACCCCAGATGTTAAAAGCCAGGAGAGACTATGCTTTTTTAACTAAGGAACTTAGAGATAATCAGATACAGTACAGATGGGAGGCGCCATTTGGTATTACAGTCACGCTTGACGATCAGAAACATCGCCTCAATTCAGCCTGTGAAGCCCGAGACTTTTATCATAAGATTTTAAAGGCGGGACTTCCTGAATTACCCGGACTTGGACAAATACAAGGAGAAGTACAAGAGAAACAACCAATCACACAACTACAAGGCGGGAGCTACCTTTTTTCCCCTTCGGAAGGGCAGCAGAGCGGAGAACAAGGATTTAGTTATGCTTCCAAAACATTTGCTTAATCTTAACTTGAATAATACTCTGTGACTATGTCTTGTAGAAAATGGCATAGTGGTATACCGATCAAGAGACATTAAAGCTGTAAGAAATGATGCTGATCTCCTCAGAAATTATATTGTATGGGACTTAAAAAAAAGACTTGATGGACAACTTGGAACTTTTATATAAACTGTTTATGTTTTATTCTCTAGGGTGAGGAAGGCGGAGATTGTGATGCTTCCGGATTGTGGTTTAGGTTGAATCGAGTTGGGAAGGGTGGTGCAGATGGGAGGGTAGTGAAGGTTTAATCAGAGCTTATTTTGAGCCAGAAAGTTAAGTTGACTTTTATAGTAATTTTTATTTGAATATAATGTTTGGAAGAATATACTCAGGGAGCTTGAAGGAAGGTGGGCAAATATGGGAGGTGCACGGATGATAATAATATATATATATGGATACGGGTAGAGGCAGGATGAGAGGAGTTGGAACAGAAACCGAGAGAAATACTTGAGGTGTTTAAGTTGCTTTATAGAGAAAGCGGTAAAAGGGATATATTAAAGGTTTGGAAATGGATACATATTTAGATAAAGAGATAAGGTACCTAGCTAGAGTAGAATTTTATTTGATTAACTCACTTGGTTTCAACATAGTTTGAAATCCTGCAAGTAATAAATTAATTGAGATTAGGAATGATGCACATTGCTTAAGTGTTAATAATGATGGGAAGCTGAGCTTAAGGTAGAGAGTTTATTGATTTCTCTTTTTTGGGGGGGTCTTTTTCCCCTTTCTCTTTTTCTTTTATTTATCATTTTTTTCTTTTTTTTTCTTCTTTTATTTTTTATTTTTCTTTTTTTTAGCTTCTAATCTATTTGGTTTCAATATACTCCAGACTTTGCTTGATAAAGAACGATGTCGGGAATGGGATCTGGGAAGTCGGAAGGGGGTCTGGGAGGGGGGTTCATGGGGGGGAGGGGGGAGGGGGGAAATATAGATTCAATTTTTAAAACAATGAATGCACTTGGATACTGTTGCTTTTTTTTCTTTCTTTTTTTCCTTTCCTTTTATTTTTTTCTTCTTATAATTTTAGTGTTAATTACAAAATGAATAGACCAATGAATAGTAAAAATACACCAAAGTGAGGAGTAGAGGGAAAGAAGAGGGAGGAATTAAGAGGGAGTGAAAAGGGAATGTAAGGAGGGTGAGATGGTGGGAAGGGGAGAAAGGAATGGTTGAGGGGGAGGGGAAGTAGTAGAGGGGATTGTTGGAGGGGAGAAATGAAAGTTGGAGGGGTAGAAGAAAGGGTGTATGAAGGATAGAAGTGTTATGAGTTGTGTTTATTGCTTTTTTTAACTGTACAGTATTTAAGTGATTGTATAAAGGAAAATGAAAATGAAATAAAAGATGTTAATACATAAAAGATGATTAGGGGACTGGAGACTAAAACATATGAAGAATGGTTGCAGGAACTGGGTATGTCTAGTTTAATAGAAAGAAAGACTAGGGGGGACATGACAGCAGTGTTCCAATATCTCAGGGGTTGCCACAAAGAAGAGGGACTCAAACTATTTTCCAAGGCACCTGAGGGTAGAAGAAGCAATGAGTGGAAACTAATCAAGGAGAGAAGCAACTTAGAACTGAGGAGAAATTTCCTGACAGTTAGAACAATTAATCAGTGGAACAGCTTGCCTCCAGAAGTTGTGAATGCCCCAACACTGGAAATCTGTAAGAAGATGTTGGATAGCCATCTGTCTGAAACGGTATAGGGTTTCCTGCCTAGGTAAGGGGTCAGACTAGAAGACCTCCAAGGTCCCTTCCAACTCTGCTATTGTATTGTATTGTATTATAAATTTGTAGTTAACTTTTCTAACTGTACATACATATGGAACTAAGCTCAATTACCCATGTAAACTCTTTGGAATTCATGAATCCTAAAAGATTTCATTTTCTCTTTCTTTTAACAGGTTTTTTTTTAAAAAAAATCCTTTCTCTGTGGGTTCAAGTGAATAATAATGGCTGTTATTATACATTACAAAAGGCATTTGGCACAAGGCTAGTTAAGACTTTTTCCCTTCTCTTTAGTGAGACAGTCACTCAGCAGACAATGAAACATTTTACTTCAAGATATTATTTGTTGATTCTATCACTTCTTATTAGATTATTTTTATGAAAATTTTATGAATTTTGTACTATTTCCTTGTTTTTGTTAAATGCTTTTAATTTTGTAAGGTTTAATTCTTGTTCACTGCACTGAGTGGAGTACATACACCAGAGATGTGAAACACAAAATTTTCTGTTACAACGTCCTACCTGTCAACGACTACTTCAGCTTTAACACAATAATACATGGGCAAACAATAGATAGATATGAAATACGACTTCAGCAACAGAATGGTCAACACCTGGAATGCTCTACCTGATTCCATTGTTACATCCTCAAACCCCCATAACTTTAACCTTAAACTGTCTATCGTGGACCTCATCCCTTTCCTAAGAGATCTTTAAGGGAGCATGCATAAGTGCACCAGCGTGCCTACCGTCCCTGTCCTATTGTCCCCATTTATTTGTCCCCATTTCCTGTGTTCATGTTT